>NC_140212.1:29108760-29123760 GCF_951802725.1 Rutilus rutilus | reverse complement strand
ATTGTTTAGGTAAGACGTTGAAGGTGACACCGAGGTAAGATTTCTCTAATTAACCAGCTTTATAGTTTAAAAAAATAAAAATAAACTAGGTAAGACGACCTATGGGTAAGACGTTGACGGTGTCACCGAAGTAAGATTTCTCTATTTAATTAACTAGCTTTAATTCATAGTTATTGTTGTTGTTGTTTTTTAATAAACTTTTAACTACGTTAACTTACATTGTTTTAGGTAACGTTAAGACGTTTACACCGAGGTAAGATTTCTCTATTAATATTTAATTAATAGTTTTTTCTTAAATAAACTTGTACATTGTGTTAGGTAAGACGTCGACGTTGTTGCTTTGTTTAGTCTGCTAACTAACTTAACGTTAGCTAAGAATGAATGAATGAATGAATGGAGTAACGTTAGCATTAGCTGAAACGTATTTTCGACAGAGAGAAACGAATGGTTTACATTGGTACAACACCTGATATTGTGTTCACTTTTAACACAGACAATGATTTTAATATGAATTAATGAGTTTTGTATTGTATTCAGGTGTTGCACCTGTTATAACAGGAGACTTTGTGTTTACCAACTGATAATTTTGTGTTTACCAACTGATAATAATCTTAAAATGATTGTATTAAATTACTTCTATATCTGCTACTACTATGTATTAATATATAATACACTGAGGTACTATGTATTAATATATAATACACTGAGGTACTATGTATTAATATATTATACACTGAGGTACTATGTATTAATATATTATATGTATTACAGAAATATATAATACACTGAGGTACTATGTATTAATATATTATACACTGAGGTACTATGTATTAATAAATTATACACTGAGGTACTATGTATTAATAAATTATACACTGAGGTACCATCTAATGCTATCTACATACAGGAGTTTTATAGTAGTTAGTTAAAACTAAACTACCCATGTTGATATGGTTAAACCATTTACTGAATAGTTACAAATTTAAAGTGAATAGTTACAATTTTATTTACTCTAGTAATAGAAGATGGCATCCAAACACAAAAAGCACAGGGCTATGAGCGAAGAGGAGTGGATGTCACGCCTGCAAAGGTTTGCTGCTGTAGGGGTCTGGCCTTCTGAGGCAGGAAACAGGCCGGCACCCCGCCAGAAAAAGTGGCATGACCTGTATCTGAAGGTAAATTTAGATAAAGTGTTATGTGTACAATAATAAAACATAAAGCTATGTCACATTCTTCACATTCTTATGATTCACTGCCAAACAATATTACAGATTGGAAAATGTCCAGTGCAGTTTAGGGGACAAATGCCTTTGTTTGGAGGGACACAGATATGTAGTTGTGGATTTCATATAGCAAAGGTATCCACAATCTTTTCCTAAAATTATGAAATGTTGGTGTTGTTGTCTCTATTATTAAATTTAATTTTCTTTTCTCTTAACCTGTAGCTGACACCAGGTCCCTCATCTGCATCATCTGTCGCTACAGCGGGTCAGACGGCAACACCTGCTCTCACGGCAACACCTGCTCTCACGGCAACATCTGGGCAGATGGCAACACCTGCTCTCACGGCAACACCTGCTCTCACGGCAACACCTGGGCAGATGGCAACACCTGCTCTCACGGCAACACCTGCTCTCACGGCAACACCTGGGCAGATGGCAACACCTGCTCTCACGGCAACACCTGCTCTCACGGCAACACCTGGGCAGATGGCAACACCTGCTCTCACGGCAACACCTGCTCTCACGGCAACATCTGGGCAGATGGCAACACCTGCTCTCACGGCAACACCTGGTCTAACGGCAACATCTGGGCAGATGGCAACACCTGCTCTCACGGCAACATCTGGGCAGATGGCAACACCTGCTCTCACGGCAACACCTGCTCTCACGGCAACATCTGGGCAGATGGCAACACCTGCTCTCACGGCAACACCTGCTCTCACGGCAACATCTGGGCAGATGGCAACACCTGCTCTCACGGCAACACCTGCTCTCACGGCAACATCTGGGCAGATGGCAACACCTGCTCTCACAACCCGCAAGCCAACTTTGACTATGGCATCAGTAAGTAATGAGTATTTACTGATACTGATATTTAAATTTTTAGCATATTCAAATATATGCATTTTAATTTACAAGGCTCCACTTAAGATGACTTTTTAAAAAACATTTTTTCAGTTTATAAAGCCACGGTTCGGTGGGTCCCACGGTGCCGCTTTAAAGCCAAACTTAGATTTGGGCAGGAAGCATGCAACCAAGGTATTGTAAAGAGAATGACAGTTTGAATTTGATTTTACAATCATACAATAAAATCGTGGTTATATTCTCTCAGCCCATCAGTTGCACTTCCGACTCTTCTGCCATGTCCATCACTGTCACAAGTGCCATGACAAGGAGGACACCATCGCCTGCCTGCAGTTCCAGGATGTTCATTCAGACTGTCTCTCCTCTGTCTATTCCTCCCTCTCCTGTGTCCACAACCACATCTTCGATAACATCGGTAGCTGCTAGAGCTGTGAGAAACTCTTAATTTAAGTGGTTTTCTTCACAATGACACTTCACTTCAAATAATCATCCTTCATTATTTGCCTTTTTTATTTTTAAAGGAAGTGTCAGCTGCCGCCTCCTTCACTGGTACCTCCTCTGCTCCTCTTGCCACTGCACCCTCTGGATCTGCCACTGCCACCCCTTTTTTTGTCAACTCTGCTGCTCCATCTGTGGTTGGTCGCTCAGCTCACCCCACTGCTGACATGGAGACTGCTCCTGGTTCAGAGCCTGGCTGGCTGCCTGCAAAGCTGATAGGGACCATACCACCTCAGGATCAGAAGTGGATTTCATCTGCTCTGTGGAGGAACCACCGGCTGCGCACTGACCTTAAGCTGTGGTATGATCCACCAGAGCCAGCGCTTATTTATCATCAGGCCCCCACTCCAGAGCATTTTTTTACACACCGGCTTCTCTTGTGGATGCCATACCACCTTTGGAAGGTCAGGCTGTGCTGTCCTGTGTGTGGAAAACAGCTCACAGGTTATGGAGCCCACAAGAGAGCCCGCCAGGTTTTGGATGTCGATAGGTACTACCTGATGATCACGGAGACCCTCTGGTGCAGTGCCACTGGTTGTAAGACGAGTTACATTTCCAGTAGCAAGACCATCTTGGACCAGCTGGATTTGGCACACAGAATGGAGTTCCGACTGATCCTGACACGAAGGTGAGTATACTGAAATTATTTAGCCTGTGTCACAAATGTTTGTCATTCAAACACATTAGAAATTAGCTTGTTTTAATGTTTGCCATTTTTTCACTTTGTTTCTTAATACAGATACGCTTGTGACATGCGTGTGATCCGTTTTCTGAGGGAGAGGACCTTGGGTAATAGCCCCAGCCGCTTGGTCAGGCAGGTGAGGGAAAATCACAGCGAGGAGTGGCTGAAGCGTGTTTGTCGCTACCTTGGCACATGCTCAGACTTTGTTGCCCAGCCAAGCCTGCTCCCTGTCCACGACCCTCCGAAGCCAGTGGCTATTCCTTCTCACAGGTGGATGCTGGCTGTTTATGGCCGAGACATCTTAAGCAGACTGGATCACATCAAAGCCAGCATAACTTCAACCTTTGGCAATATATTAAAAATGGATTCCACAAAAAAGGTCAATATTTTTTACTCTTACTACTGTAGAATCACACCTTACAAACAAAAGTCTAAAATACAACATTAGCATTAAAGACCTGTGAAAATTTTAATTATTGCTTTGTGTAAAAAACAGTATTATTTCAGTGTTTTACATATAAAATAAAAAGTTTATTTGGGCTTTAGGCACTCATTGTCTTTTGTGTTATCACAGATCACCAAGAAGCTATCAGGCTTTGCCAAGGGGACCGCCTTGTGGCTTACATCTGTGAGCAATGAGGTGGGCCAAATCCTCATCAGTGTCCTGACTGCTCAGGAGGGTCCTGCTCTTGACACCATGGCTGCTGATCTCATCCGCAGGTACAGCAATGCTGGTGTGGCTCCTCCTCGGCTTCTCTATGTGGATTGTGAATGTTGTCGGGAGGGCACTGGACAGACAAAACTCAAACAAAGATTTGGTGGGTGGCCAGACCTGGTTGTAAAGCTTGACATATACCACTACATGCGCCGACTGGCATCTGGGTGTACAAAGGATGCACATCCTCTGTACCCCATCTTCATGTCCAGACTGTCAAGCTGCATTTTTGAGTGGGACAGTGGAGATGTTGCCTTGCTGTGTCAAGCTAAGAGGGAACAGCTGAAAGGAGAAGGTGTTCCTGGGATCACTGAAAAATTAGTGGACCAGCAGATAACCAAGGAGGAACTGGGGTTGCACTGCAGGAGGCGGACAAGAGGGAAGCCGCAGACTATCATAATGATTGAACTGCTTCTCAATGAGCTCATGGGGGTAAAGGGCAGAGACCTTCTTGGTGTCCCTCTCTTGGACCACGAGAGGATGCAGCACATCTGGCAAACCCAGAAGAAGCACGTGAAGTGCATTCAAGATGAACCAGGTGTCCTTCTGTACACTGTAACTGGCACCACTACAAAGGGGGGCATTGTCTTGCCAAACTACAGATGTGCGAGAGGGTCCACATCACTTGAATCCTTCCACTTACATCTGAACAGGTTCATTCCAGGTCAGTAGGAATCATTTTTTATTCATCAGCAAGATGAGTACATATTTGGAGTTAAACATTTTATTATTAGTAGTAGTAGTAGTAGAAGTAGTATTGTTATTGTTATAATTATTGTTATTATCCTGGGAACACTGACACAGTTAATGTCTGTCAATGAACCAAATACAACAAGTTAACCTAACAATATTGCTCATATTTGTACTGTCTTAAGGAACCAGTGCCAACAGCCTGAATTTCCAGCTGTACCTCCTGGAAGGCCTTAACAGATGGAATCAGGACCGTGAAGCTGCATCCCTGGCAGTCAAGCCTCCATCACTGCTCAGCTACTCAGGCGACCTTGTTCAATGTGTTAACAACTACAGTGTCAAGGTGCTTGGAAGGAAACTTGTCCCCTCTTTTCAGCCACCTGCGGTTTACACTGGTTAGTTTAAGCTTTCCATCATGAGGCTATTTTCTATAAAATAGAATTACCTTTTTATGAATTTTATGAAAAGTAAATTTTCCTTCTTGTCTGTCTCAGGGGAGCTAATAGGTATAGATTACCTATACCGCCAGACAGGGAGGGCCTTGCAGGATGTCCAACCTGACTCAGAGGAGACTGAGCAGATGCTGGAAGATGTAGGCACAGAGGAAGAGTTGGAAGATGAGGGCTTTGAAGATGCTGGTTTGGACCCAACCGTTGGGCTACTGGACCCATCCTCTGGTCCATCACCTGCCACCACCAGCTCAGCCGTCATTCCAACTCCCACCTCTCTCCAGGCTACTTCTGGACCTACTGGACCTTCAGGGCCTGCATCTGTTGCACTTGAGCAACGAGTGGTAATTATGCCTGTCACATTTTGTTTTTATCATACCGTGTACTGATAATTTAGACTTTTATTGTATTGTGATATTTATTATTATTGATGTGTAATAATAATAATAATAATAATAATCATTATTGTATAATAATAATTAGAAAATGTATTTGTATATCACTTTTACAAAACTTTTTCAAATCACAAAAAAATACACAATGCAATCATGAAATAGACAGAGATGTAAGACAATGAATAGAAATCTGAAGAATACATAAATGAATAAAAGCATAATGCTCTAATTAAAATCCATTTTATAATAATGTGTTTTTAAAAGAGTATTACATTTTGCAGATTGTGCATGCTTGTACCGGCTCTGCTGCTGCTAGTCCCTCCTCTTCACTGCCATCACCCATCACCCCTGCAGCCCCACAACAACTGGCAAGTGTTTTGAGACATGTTGTATCAGTGGCGTTATTGACTTGCTTGTAATTGTATTATTTTGATACTTATTTGATTATTATTATTTATTTTTATTATTACATTTAACAGGTTTCAAATGAGGACACCACTGCACCCTTTGGCCCAACAGCTGTCCCCACCAGCTTAGCCTCTGCTCCTCCGTACCTTCCCATCGTCCCAGCCTCTCTTCCCACTACTACAACTACAAGTCCCTCTGGGACACCTGCCATGACTCCAGCAGCACCACAGCAAGAGCTGGTAGGTCTTTTGTGACATGTAAAAAGTGTGTAAGATGTGTTATTTTTCTGCCTGTGATGTTGTTATTTTATTTGTATATATTCATATATTTACCAGGCTGTTGATGAGCGCAGTATCCCAGGGATGGACAGAGTGGACAGCCTGGCAGAGTACTTGGTGGGACTGAGGAATGAAACTGGACAAACACTTAACTCCCAGCAGGCCAGTACCATCATAGCTCTGTGGCAGAACCTTCTACCATATGACCAGCAGCGTGTGACGTACTCTGCACGCTACCAGCCGCGCCTGGCAACCGGACGCTTCAGGTGCTCTAAAAAGAAACCTGAATTTACGCCAGGTGTGGAGAGCATGACACGTTGCGTCCTAGGATCGACAGGTTCCCCTGCCCAGTGGCCAGACTGCTGTCGTCTGGTAGAGTGCATTTTTGTAAAACTCTGTGACATCCATAAAAGTCCAAAAAAACAGGGTAAATATGCACTGACTAGATGGACTCTAATTCTCAGAGACTACAGCAAGATCAGACAGCTGGTCCTGGGTAATGGTGCAGTCATGCAGAGCTCTACTCTGCAGTTGTTTGATGTTAATCAAACAACTCTCATTCAGTGGCACAACAAGCGACTGAAGAGGCAGGAATGTAATATTCTGCTGCAAGGGGTCAACTTGCCTGCCTACATTCCTGTTGCTCCCGTACCTCTCCCACCAGTGCAGGTACGCCCCACTGCTGCACCACCACAGCCTGGCCCTCAACATCAGTACCACTTGCCTCAAAGTACAGCAGGACAAGCAGTGGTCAAGAGGAAGTCTGCAGCTCCGGCCCAACGCACAGATTCTCTGCAGTCTGTCTGCCCAAGGTTGCCAGCTCAGAGGCAATTGTTCCCTCAGCAGACATCTCCACCTACCCCTGCCCCTTTGACTACTGTCTCCGGCCCCAGCCCTGCCAGTGACCCTCTTGTGTATGTGTTTTCAACCCCACAAGCCTATGCATCTAAACGGATTACTCCTGCTGGCCCCCTTTCCTCACCACCACCTGCCCGGAGGACTTACAATCGGAAAGTTGATAAAAATAAATGCAGTCAGTGCCAACAGCCCCGCAACAAAGAAAGTGGCCACAGCCAGTATTATGGGTACATATACTGTCCCCAAAATGCTGGTATTACACTTGACCAGTGGATGGAGGAGATGCGGAGGAAGAGGGCAGATAAGAAATAAACTGTTCAATATTAATCCCACATAACATGTCTGGCATTTCAAAAATAATTAACATAACAGAAATAACATACTGTATATTACAGTTTTGTGAGCCATGTAAGGAGTGTTGATTTTGTCTTTTGTATATTTTTTACCAGTTGACCAGAATCTTCTACCTTTAGTACTTTTTTATTTGGTTTATTTATTTATTTATTTTATATTTGTGTTTTATATTTAATATTTAATTATTCAATTCATTTGTATCTGTGCCATGCTTACTGTGTGTATATTTTGTAATAAATTGTTAATATATTTAAACAGCAAGGCCTTTATTTATTGCCAACATTCACTCAGAGAAGACAATTACATTGTGGCAGTACTTTCAATTCTCATTTCTTTCATGTTTAAATTAGATTGTATTAATGAATTGGGTGTTTTTTTTCTGAAGCAAATATGTAACATACATACATACATACAAACAACACATATGAATATAGTAATAACTTTTTATACATTTAAGTTGAAACATATGGTAATATTTCAGTTAGGGTTTTTGGTTAGAGATATTTCTATCTTTGTGTGTTTACTGCAATCATAATTTATCGTCAGACATTTTGTCGTCTTTTATAAATCATTCTGTGAGCCTAAGTCAAAACATTATTATAATAATAATAATTATTATTATTATTATTATAGACCTATATATATAATATGTATAGTACGTTTCAAGGAACTCCATATTCATATAGGTAATAAATATAAACATGTATCCATACAATGAGAAAAACATTAATAAAATGAACATATGAAACATTTTAAATTCCAGTGAAATATCACTCGCTATCATAATATTATATCACAAAGGCATTGACCTTGGATTCACAATCACCGTAGAACGAATCAGATTGACAGATCATTCTTGGCCAATGACGATACCACAATAATGTAAAGAAAGACCAATCGCGAATCAGCATTCATACTTTGGCGCGCAGTAAGCATCAGCATGTGAAGTGAATGCAGTGTCGAACCGGTCGAACCAGACAACGGATTTGTAACTATTGTCTTTTTATTTTAATTTCAAAATATCTTCATTCAGGTTAGTTGGCCTGTTTTTTTGTTTGTGTAATCGTTAAAATGAATAAAACATCAGTTTCAACTAAAATGAAGCCATCCCTACAAGGCCATATTCTTCAATCTGGAAAATGGAAGAGAAAATAATTACATGTTAAAGAGAAAAAATATAAGAAGATAAATTATAGTGGTTAGTACAAATTGATTTGTCAATTTGTGATTTTTAGCAGCATTTCTAGAGATTAAATTTGTAGAACAAAATTAAATATATTCAGAGCAGTGTGAAATTATAGAGTGTAATTATTATGTAGTTATTGTCAATTTTATTGTCTCTTTTTTAATACCTTTTATTCATGTTTTTTCCTCATAAGTTAAAGATGGAAAATTAAAGGAAAATTAGCTATTAGCTTTGCAAATTAGCTTTTTTAAAGAAAAAGATAGCAATAAAGTAATATATGTTAATTATAGATTTATTTAAAAATATACAAAATGTCTGTTTGAGTATGATTTGTTCATGAAGTGTTTATTTTCAGGAGGTTTTTATAGTTTTTTACATTGCAGACATGTCAAAGCCAAAATCACACAAGGGCTTGGGGGATGAGGAGTGGATGTCTCGCCTGCGGCGGTTTGCCAACACAGGGGTATGGCCCTCTGAAGCTGGCAACAGACCTGCTCCTCGCCAAAAGAAGTGGTATGAGCTATTTCAGAGGGTACGTATTGGCAAATGTTAATGGGACAACATGCATAAAACCAGTGTAATGTACATACAATACTGCTTATCAGCTGACAATGTTTTTGCTGTAACAGATAGATAAATGCCCAAGGCAGGTCCGTGGGCAAGCATCTCTTTTTGGTGGACCTCAGAGTTGTCTTTGTGGTTTCCATCCTCCAAAGGTGTGTACAAAAGGCTTTCAAACATATAAAAAGGTAGGCTATTATTTCTTCAATAATGATCTGTCTTTTCTTTTGATCTTATTAGGTGACAAGCAATCAACCTGCTCCCACATCTGGCCCTGTCCCTACCTCAACCTCTGTAAAGTCTCCCAGACGACCTCCGTTTATATCAGTGGTAATACCAAACCCCTTGTGTGGGTGGATTGTCTGTGTATTGCATGTTTAATGTTTGATGGAGTGAGGCAGGTAAGAAGTGAATCAGACTTACACATGATTTATTTATAGATGTATGTAGTATTTATTATGCTTATACCACACAATAACAATAAAGTTACATTTAACCTAATTAATTTATTATATTTGTAACTCCCAATTTTAGTTTGAAAACTACGGTTTGGAGGGTCTTAGCACAAGAGCCAAACCTAACCTAAACATTCCAAGAAGGATTCATTTATTTACAAAATTATTATATATATATATATATATTTTTTTTATGTCTGATTGGGTATACTATGTTAATATGCATTATGTGTCCTTACAGACCTCATCTGCTTCATCAGTTCCATTATCACACAGTGACAGCCCTGCTGCTATAACCACTGTGACAACCAGCACTTCTCCTTCCACTTCTGTGAGAACAAGTCCTTCTTTGTCTCCTATGAGAACCAGTCCGTCTCCATCTTCTGTCAGAGCCAGTGCATCTCCATCTCCATCCTTGATAAGCACCCCTTATGCATCTGTAAATCACTTCTTTCTTATAGATGGCATATATATGTGTGGAAGTTGCATATTAAAGCAATAAGCCCCTTGAAGCCGTGTTTTACAGTGGATGTAGAACAGCTAAGGGTCGCGGAGCCGAGTGCCTAAAACCCCCTTAGCTGTTCTAAATCCATTGTAAAATACGGCTTCAAGGGGCTTATTGCTTTTATAAAACGGTTACTCCATAAAAATATTCATATTAATATTTATTTTATTCATAAAATAAACACCAGCAACAAAAAATATATATATAACGTTATAACACATTTATTCCTCCGCCAAGCAATGTAGTTCCAAAGAGCAACACATGCAGCAACAAAACATCAGAAACGGCAGTTGCGCAGTAACACTAATGTAATGCGGTCACAGCTGTATGTTGAGTAATTTACAATGGCTTCGAACGCGGCTCAACCAATCAGAATCAAGGACTGGAACTACCCGTTTTATAATGAATGTTTTATGGCATATTAACAGAAACAAACATAAATCACAAAAAAAAAGTTAAACCTGAAGTGTCTTTAGGGTGATCCTGTTGCTTCTGGTAGTCATACTTTTATGGCTGTTCCTGCACCATCTTCATCTCCTGCTGATTCTTCCATTCCTGCGCTGCCAGCTGAGATGAGGAAGACAATCCCCTCACAAGATCAGAGGTGGATAGTATCTACACTTTTTCAAGCTGGCAGACTTAGACCAGACTTGAAGCTCTGGTATGAGCCTCCAGTCCCCTCCCTTATCTACCACCAGGCTCCATCTCCAGACCGTTTCTTCACACACAGGCTGCTGGTGTGGATGCCCTACCACCAATGGAAGGTTAGGCTGCTATGTCCTGTCTGTGGGAAGCAATTAACTGGTTACGGCATCCACAAAAGAGCTCGCAAGGTCCTCGACATTGACCGATATTACCTCATGGTGACAGAGACTCTCAGGTGTACTGTCTGTCGAACCAATTACTTATCAACCAGCCAGACTGTCCTGGACCAACTGGACTTGCCACACAGAAGACTCTTTCGCCTCATCTTGACATACAAGTAAGAATTTAAATACATCACACAAAATCATATTTTACTCCATCCATACTAATTGTTCTTTATAAAGAACAGCTAATGATAGAAAACAATGTTCCATGTAAAACATATATACTGATGTGGTTTTATATAGATAGATAATTCTTTTTGTATTTAAAGATATGCGTGTGACATTCGTGTCATACGTCTGCTGAGGGAGAGGACACTTGGCAATAGCCCTGCCCGACTGGCTAAACAACTAAAGGAGAACCATGGGGAGGAGTGGCTCGACAGATTGGCACACTACATGGGGGAATGTGCAGCCTTTGCTGACTGCCCCAGCTCCTTGCCAGTTGTTTTCCAGGAGCCACCAGAACCTTTTGAAGTCCCTACCAGCAAATGGCTACTGACTGTTTATGGGAAGGACATTGTCAGCCGACTGGATCACATTAAGTCCAGCATCACTTCAACTTTTGGGTCCATTTTAAAAATGGACTCAACAAAAAAGGTAGAATTTAATAGACTTTATGCTTTTGTATTGCATTGATATTGTATGTGCCACACAATGTGTTATTAATGTTCTGTATCTACATATTGTTTTTGATTTCAGATCACAAAGAAGCTGGCAGGAACAGCCAAGGGGACAGCACAATGGCTATCCTCTGTTGGCAATGAGACAGGCCAGATCCTCATCAGTGTTCTGACTGCCCAGGATGGACCTGGTCTGGACTCAATGGTCTCAGGCCTTATCAGCAGGTACCAGCAGGCAGGTGTGGATCCTCCAGTGCTCCTGTATGTGGACACGGGATGCTGTATTGAGGAAGGACAGAGCAAGCTTCAGACCCGATTTGGAGAATGGCCTACACTTAACATCAGGCTGGACATATGGCACTTTATGAGACGGCTGGCAACAGGGTGCACTACGGATGCCCATCCCCTCTACCCAACATTCATGGCAAGGCTATCTGAATGCATATTTGAGTGGGACCCACATGACATTGCTCTTTTACGTCAGGCGAAGAGAGAGCAACTGGAAGATGAAGGGCTGCTTTTCATCAGCGGGCACTTATTGAACAGGCGGATAACAAAGAAAGAGTTGTCCCTCTACTGCCGCCGAAGGACTCGTGGAGTAGAGACTACTATCCGCCTAATTGAGCACCTTCTGAATGAATTAAAAGGGGAAAAAGGGAAAGATCTTCGAGGTGTCCCTCTGCTGGACATTGTGCGGATTGAGCACATCTGGCGTGTTCAAAAGACACATGTGAAGTGCATCCAGGATGTGCCAGGTGTGTTGCTCTACACAGAGATGGGCACCACCACTACCAAGGGAGGCATAGTGCTCACCAAATACAGATGTGCTAGGGGCTCGACCTCCCTTGAATCTTTCCACCTCCACCTGAACAGGTTCATTCCAGGTTTGTGGCATATTAGCATTTTACTCTAATCAGCATTTAGATATTTTAGAATGTTATAATTTTTTCCATAACATTACACATTCTGAAAAGAAAACTTTAAAACGAGACTATGCTATTTGCAAGTATTCAGTCTGCACTTAATGATATGTTTCCTTGTAAAATCTCATTTTTAATGGCCTCATTTTCCATAGGATCCAGTGCAAACACCTTGAATTTTCAGCTGTATCTCCTGGAAGGCCTGAACAGATGGAACCAGGACCGAGCAGCAGCATCTGTGGTCACCAAGCCCTCCTCTCTCCTCACCTATGCAGGCGATGTAGTGCACTGTTTGAACACCAATAGTTTGAAGGTGATTGGTAGGAAATATGTTCCTACCTTCCAACCCCCTGCTAAGTACACAGGTAAGTCTCATTGTAGAGCACAAGCCTTTTATGACCACTTATCATAATAAGTTCTGCATTCTGCTTTCTTTAGGAGAGCTTATTGGAGTGGACTACCTGCTCAGTCAGACAGGACAACCACTTCAAAGAGTGAACCCAGATGCAGAGGAGACAGACCAGCTGCTGGAAGATGTTAATGTGGAAGAGTTGGAAGATGAAGGATTTGAAGAGGACTTACCTGATGACCCTACCATGACATTATTTTATGAAGACCTCACTACCACTGGTGACAGGGATGCAGCTTCTTCTTCCTCCGCCCCACCAGCCGCTGCTGCATCCTCCGCCCCGCCAGCCGCTGCATCCTTCGTCCCGCCAGTCGCTGCTGCATCCTCCGCCCCGCCAGCCGCTGCATCCTCCGTCCCGCCAGTCACTGCTGCATTCTCCGTCCCGCCAGTCGCTGCTGCATTCTCCGTCCCGCCAGTCGCTGCTGCATTCTCCGTCCCGCCAGTCGCTGCTGCATCCTCCGCCCCGCCAGTCGCTGCTGCATCCTCCGTCCCGCCAGTCGCTGCTGCATTCTCCGTCCCGCCAGTCGCTGCTGCATCCTCCGTCCCGCCAGCCGCTGCTGCATCCTCCGTCCCGCCAGCCGCTGCATTCTCCGCCCCGCCAGCCGCTGCTGCATCCTCCGCCCTGCCAGCCGCTGCTGCATCCTCCGCCCTGCCAGCCGCTGCTGCATCCTCCGCCCCGCCAGCCGCTGCTGCATCCTCCGTCCCGCCAGCCGCTGCATCCTCCGTCCCGCCAGCCGCTGCATTCTCCGCCCCGCCAGCCGCTGCATCCTCCGCCCCGCCAGCCGCTGCATTCTCCGCCCCGCCAGCCGCTGCATCCTCCGTCCCGCCAGCCGCTGCATTCTCCGCCCCGCCGCCTCTATTCTCCGCCCCGCCAGCCGCTGCATCCTCCGCCCCGCCAGCCGCTGCATTCTCCGCCCCGCCAGCCGCTGCATTCTCCGCCCCGCCAGCCGCTGCTGCATCCTCCGCCCCGCCAGCCGCTGCATTCTCCGCCCCGCCAGCCGCTGCTGCATCCTCCGCCCCGCCAGCCGCTGCATTCTCCGTCCCGCCAGCCGCTGCTGCATCCTCCGTCCTGACTGCCTCTTCAACCTCTGATGTATCCACGGGTCAGCCTGATGTCAGTGCTCCAGATTCCCCTACTCAAGTGTCTGATTTGGTATGTAAAATTTAATTATTTAAAAATTAGTTTTATGTAAAGTTATCATTTTAGCTTTTGGTTATATTTGAAATCATACCATATTATTTTTCTTTATGCCATTGTCTCAGGCTGTGGATGACAAAAATGTGCCAGGGATGGATCGGGTGGATAGCCTGGCAGATTATCTAGTGCAGCTACGGGATAAGACTGGACTAACTATCTGCAATCAGCAGGTGTGTCATTTTTACAGAAATAATGGAATAAAAGAAAAAATATCAGTAACAATTTACAATAAGTCTCATTTGTTAGCATAAGCTAATGTATTAACATGAACTAACAAAGAGCAATACATTTGTTACAGTATTTATCAATCTCATTGTTTGTTCGTGTTAGTTCACAGTGCATAAACTAATGTTAACAAACATAACTTTTGATTTTAATAATGTATTAGTAAATGTTGAAATTAATGTTAAGAATAATAAATACTGTATGGAGCATTGCTGTAATGCTATAACAGGATATTGATCATTCTTAGTTCGTGTTAAGTAAAGTAGTTAACTAATGTTAACTAATGAAACCTTATTGTAAAGTTATACTAAAATATCTTTATTCAATTCATTATTTTCTTTTATTTACAATAGTGTGTTTGGTCTGTTGAACAATATTGCATGTAACTCTATGTTTGTCTTGTGTCATTTTCAGGTCAATGATATTGTGGCACTTTGGCATAAACTGCTTGATTATGACAAAGAGCAGGTGGTGTTTGCTTCTAGACAGCAGGACACCAGGTTAACCACAGGAAGATTTAAAAAGAAGGCAGTTTTTACTCCTGGGGTGGACAGTCTAAAGCACTGTGTTCTAGGCTCCACGGCTTCACCCGCTCTGTGGCCAGACTGTTGCCGGCTTGTTGAGGCCATTTTTATCAG
>NC_140212.1:28978760-28986260 GCF_951802725.1 Rutilus rutilus | reverse complement strand
GGTGTAATGGTTAGCACTCTGGGCTTTGAATCCAGCGATCCGAGTTCAAATCTCGGTGGAACCTTTTTTTGCGGAAGGAAGGGAGGGGAAAAAACAGAGGGGATGCGCAACTGCTGATGCGGCGGTGAAATCGGCACTCTCAAACCGAGTCGGAATCGGGGAAACATGGGCTTAAAAAGCAAAGGCTTCACTTGCTCCTTGCTATCGCGCTTCTAGGCTGAATGACTTAACTCTCTGCTGCTCGGTGGGAAAAGGTGAGTCACGCCAAGGTTCCATGGTGTAATGGTTAGCACTCTGGACTCTGAATCCAGCGATCCGAGTTCAAATCTCGGTGGCACCTGCTTTTGCCAGGAATGTGCGCAGGCCCGCGTGGGAAAAAAAAACTTTTCGGCAGCAGTGAGCCTCAAAAGGCTCATCTAGGGAGTTACACCACATGGAGAATGCGGGCATCGATCCCGCTACCTCTCGCTTGCGCCTGCTGCTTTCTACCGATTGAGCCAAAGTAAGCCCAAAGTAAGCCCACGGGAGCCAATCACGTTTCTCTCCTGTGGCTTACTTTTGACCAATCGCGTTTCTCTCCTGTGGCTTACTTTTGACCAATCGCGTTTCTCTCCTGTGGCTTACTTTTGACCAATCGCGTTTCTCTCCCATGGCTTACTTTTGACCAATCGTGTTTCTCTTCTGTGACGTACTTTTGACCAATCGGCGACCGCTATTATTGTCATCTTTGCAACAGGTAAGGCTATTCTTCATTACTGTATAATCGTTCATTATTTATTCATATATAGTATGTATTTTTGGAAAATTAAACATGCCAATATAGCTAGCTAGCGTGTATAGCACCGGTTTAATTCAGCATCTGTGAACCTGTAACTTTTCCCATGATAAAATACAGAAAAGAAAACATGCTACTGTTAAGTTAATTAGCCGGCCGCTAATTAACAGTAGCATGTTTTCTTTTCTGTATTTTAAAAATACGTCCCTCTTGAGACCAAAAAAAGTTTTATTAATTAAGTTTTTATTTTTTTTGTAATTACATTGTTCAGAGCATAAGAAAATTTTTTACAAAAATGTTTTTTTTTTTTAAATAATGTTTTATTCATAAATATATGTTATACACACTAGGACTCATTTATTAAATATTATTTCATTTAAAAAGACATGAATAGGCAAAAACAATGGTATTTTTTGGTATCAATGGTATTAACTATGTTATAAAATATATAACAGAATAATTTGATATATCATTTTGCTTTATGCAATATGTGTGTAAAATGGCCATAAGCGGGTTTTCCCATTTTATACAATGTATCTATGTATCTAATTTGCATATTAATTTATTCTAACATGTAATGAAAAAAGAAGTGTAATGATGGGTGTTAGTAGTAATTGTCAAGATTTTCATAATAATATCTAATATTTCATAGGAATATTGAAATATAATTTATTTCCCTACTGACTTGTCTCCTAAAATGCCTGATAAACATGATTTAAGTCCTGGTGTGTAGCTTGTTAAATTATCATTACACAGTTAACATACAAGTATCTTTAAGATTGCAAGAGGTAATAGTCTCTCTCTGATTTTCATTTCAGAAAATGTACGCATACCCCGTTTTTCGCCGCCAGTCGGCAACATCAAACCGTCTCCTCATGGCGCCATCGGTGGAGGCGAAGGGTCTTGAAAATGTGGTGTCTGGAAGGGCCAAATCAAAGGAGGAGGTGCTGGCAGAGGCAAGTAATTTTGTCTGCACAAACGGTGGAGATCCCAGTGACCAGTTTTTAGTACTGGCTCACTGCAAACTTCAGTTTGGGAAGTACCAGGGTCAGAGTTTTAGATGGCTCCTGGAAAACTCTCTGGGGTACGCAGTATATTTGGTGCTCAGCATTTCCAGTGAGAAAGCGCAGACAAACCCCCTGTCAGAAAACAAACAACTGTTCCTACAGTACACTTCTTATATTAGAGAAATGGCAGAAGAAGTGGAGAAATATAAGAGGAAGCAGGAAATGCAAGCTGAAGCCCGGGCAACTGGAGACCAGGGCTGCTTGATGGTGGAGTTTGGTGACTTTCAGGGCTGGTCCATGAAGGATGTTTTTGAGGACCAGAGCAAGGAGGCCGAAGCCCTCATCAGGTACCTGGTTAAGGCAGATGCCAGGCCCAACACCAACATGGCCATTTTCAAGGCGTATGTCCTGAAAAGACAGGCTTCTGAAATGGGGACCAGGGTACATCAGCCTGCACGTCCACCTGCAGCCTCCAGTTCCTCTGCACGTCCACCTGCAGCCTCCAGTTCCTCTGCACGTCCACCTGCAGCCTCCAGTTCCTCTGCACGTCCACCTGCAGCCTCCAGTTCCTCTGCACGTCCACCTGCAGCCTCCAGTTCCTCTGCACGTCCACCTGCAGCCTCCAGTACCTCTGCACCTCCACCTACAGACATCCGAACTGGTGTACAGCAGACCGCCACTGTGAAAGCGCTGTTGGCGCGTGGCAAACATTTGTCACCTTCACAGCTGGCAAAAAAACTAATGTCACCAGTTAAACCCTGTGAGTAGGAGTGTGAATATAGAATTTTCCATACAGCAGTTCTACATGTATTAATTTATCGTTATGGCAAACTTGTCCACTTGTTGTTTCCAGATCCATTACTGCAGTCCACTTTACCTCCTCCGGCAGCAGAACCCCCAGCCAAACATTTGGCCCGAAAGCAGCTATTCGCAACTGGTAAGTAAGCAACATCTTACATATGTTTGCCTCCGTGTATTGATCACAGTAATAGTTTTAACATTTGTGCTCCAGGCACTTCCATTCCCACTGCTGAAGATGATGATGAGGAGCTGGTATTTGCTGCATCACAATGTGAAGCACAGCTAAATACAGGTGTGGCATATGACACAAATGCAAATATTATAAGAATGTTTTGTGGAAACCCTCTGAGAATCATTATTTTTGAAAATAAATAAATAAACATTTTTAAATATATTTTTTTTACAACACAGAATTATGTGACATCATCAAGCGGGATGCATTCTTTGAGTGCACTTCTTCCAAACCTTAAGGATGTCCAAAGGTGTCAGTGTATTTATTTGCGTTTCCTAATTTTCCCGTTGCTAAACAATCACTGGATAACTTTTTCACAAAGCTTGCTCTTCTCACTCACTCTTTAGCTCCGTGGGCTGTGGGCATCATTACTTTTTTTACTGAATTCCTCACGACTCATTTTCCTGTCTCCATTCCATCTAATCCTCATTCTCAAAGAGCTGTATTGATCCCATATTCAATAAAGTGTACACTGTGTTCTTTGCTTCTTAACACTAATACCATTTTCTTCACTGTTATTCCTAAATGTAATCATAATTATTATTAATAATTGTCCAAAATTACTGCTTCGCCGGCTGTTTGTGGGCTGCATTTATGGCATATTACTATCAAATTAAACAGTCGTCCTTATACTGTTTTTGTTACTGTTCACTCAGAGGCCTGTGCTGGTCCGTCTCCATCAGCGGAAACAGCACAGACACCAGATCTTCCTCATCATCAGCCACCAGCTGAGCTTCCAGGTCACTGGAAAGATCATCTTCCACCTTTCCAGCATGAGTGGATCCGGAACACACTGTTTAAGGCCAACCTGCGAACCGGAAAGCCAGAAATAGTGTCCCAGCTGAAGCTTTGGTGGTATCCTCCTCAGCCCCCTTTGATAAACACCCAGCCACCCGCCTCACCCGACCTCTTCTTTTGTCGGCCCATTTTCTTATGGATGCCGCTAAAGATGTGGTTGTTTCCTCTTGTCTGCGTCCGCCCAGACTGTGGTAAGCACAGACTTACTGCGGCAGGACTTTATCGTACCGTGCGCAAGGTCTTGGACATCGATGGGTGGTATGACCTTGCCACTGAGTATCTGGAGTGCAAACGCTGCAAAAAAAAGTATCCAGCCTGGAACGAGGACATCTTGGGACAGCTGGATATGGGCCACCGCAGTCAGTTTCCAGCTTTGCTGACATACAGGTAATTCATAATCACAACCATTAGGCGCTTTTATTTGTGTTATTTTTTCCAACCAAAGCATTTGCATGATTATACTGTTGTTTCCTTAGATACTCATGTGACAACCGGGTGGTGAGGATGATGAGGGAGAGGACACTGGGCAACAGTGTGACTCAGCTCTACAAGAAGCTGATGGAACAGCACAGTGAGGCATGGACACAGCGTGTCCTGCAGTACTTGACTGCCTGTGAACCATTCACAAGGTCCTCCCTTGTGCAGCCTCCTGTGTTTGCTGAGCCTCCCCTTTTACCTGCCCTACCTAAACCTAAGTGGCTGTTAGCTGTGTACGCCAGGGATGTTCTGGGGCGACTGGACGAGGTCAAGGCCAAAATTACATCCGTCTTTGGCTGTGTTCTCAAGATGGACTCCACAAAAAAGGTATTACAGCCCTGTTTATATCCAGAAATTGTCCAGAAATGGATATGTGCGTGTACATAATGAACAGTTATGAGTTTTTATTTTGTTATATATATTTTTTTTTTACTCTTCTATTTTCCCCAATAGGTCACAAAAAAACTTGCCGGTGCTGCTTCAGGAACAGCTGCCTGGTGCACAAATGTAGGTAACGAACACGGCCAAGTCCTTATCTCTGTCCTAACAGCCGCCGAGGGACATGCACTGGACCCCATGGCAGCTGGCCTAATGAAACGCTACCGAGAGGCAGGAGAGGCATCCCCAAAAGTGATGTACGTGGACAGAGATTGCTGCAGTCAGCACGGCCAGTTTCAGGTTAAGGCCATGTTTTCGGAGTGGGATGAGCTTGAAGTGCGCCTTGACATCTGGCATTTCATGCGGCGATTTGCTGCAGGTGTCACGACAGAGGCTCATCCGCTCTACGGGATCTTCATGGCACGTCTGTCCATGTCCATATTCCAGTGGGATCCAGAGGATGTGGCTGCTCTTCGCCGTGCAAAGGAGGGTGAGCTGGCGGCAAAGAAGACTGGCTACATCTCAGAAAAGGCGGTCAGTGCTCGCATTAACCGGAGGGAGTTGGCACTGCACTGCCGGAGGAGGACCAGGGGGGAGGAGGAGACCACCATATTGATTGGGAAACTGATTGATCAGTTTGACAGTGCGGACGGGAAGGACACTCTCGGAGTTCCACTTCTGAACCACGAACGGATCCAGCAGATATGGAAAGAACAGCGGAAGCACGTACAGTGTATCCAAGACCCAGAGCACTTTCCGCTATACATAAAGAAGGGGACACTGAAGAAAGGCGGTGTGGAGCTGTGCTGCTACAGGTGTGCTCGAGGCTCTACCTCCTTGGAGTCATTCCACCTCCACCTGAACCGTTTTATTCCAGGTATTACATACATATGGATTACAAATTTTTCTGTAAAACATGTAAGCACTGTAACTGCTTCCATTACATTAAAGTAATGTCACATTAATAAATGTCACAATTTACAGTAATATTACAGTTCTTTTCTGATGTCATAAAAGCACTGACAAAGCTGTCTTGCCTGACAAGTCACTAGTAACTCTGGTTATAACGACAATCATTTTTTAATGTTACATAACTCTATTACATGTTACCAGTTACTTCATAGCATCTCATGTGTAGTAAATATCTTGTACATATGTGACGTATAAAACCTTTTTTATTTATGTAACTTTTAGGAACCAGTGCCAGTGATGCGCATTTTCAGGCCTATCTCCTTGAGGGCTTGATGCGTTGGAATGATGACCGGATGGAAGATGCCATAAAAGGAGCGTCCTCCATCCGGTCATATGGCAGTGCCATGAGAGAGGCTGTGGACCAGCTTAGCCAGACAGTCTTTGGGAAGCCCTGGGATGAGCGCTATCGCCCTCCTGGAGCATATACAGGCAAGAAATTCATTAATTTGTTATTTTGTAATATTATACTAAGTTATCTATTTAGCCTTAAATTTACTAGACAAAATATTAAGAAAACTAATTTTTTTTCCATTTTATTCTTGTAGGTGAATTGCTCGGAATAGAGTACCTTTACAGCCAGACTGGCAAAACACTGACTCCAGTGCTCCAGAACCCAGAGGATGAAGACAGGCTGGTGGAGGAAATTGATGACCAAGACCTGCAAGATGAGGGATTTGAGGAAGACATCACGGAGGACATCACAGTTCCAGTGCTGTACGAGAATGACCCTTGCGGTGATCTCGCAAACAGCCCCTCATCTGTGCCTCAGCCTCAGTCCCCAGCATCACTGGCTGACGTATCAATGGCTGACGTGTCCCTGGCTGAGCCATCCACATCATCTAGAGAAGGACAGCATCTTGCCCCTGCGCCTTCAGTGTTGTCACAGCCATCTGACACTGGAAGCAGTCTCTCCGACGAAACTCAGGTAAGACACTTTAAGGGCTTTATTTAATTTCAATCTCATTTTATTCCACATATATTAACAAGAATCTGAATTTACTAGGGAGCAGTCATTGGGCCCGATGGCATCGCTGGGTGGGACAAGGTCCAGGATCTGGCTGGTTACCTGGTTGGTCTTCGTGAGGCTCCTTACCTCACTGACCTGCAGGTGACAGAGGCCATCCAGCTGTGGACAGCTCTCCATGACACAGACAAACAGCGGGTCAACTATCAGCCTCGACATCAGCCTCAGCTGACACATGGGCGCTTTAAGGCACCGAAGCGGTCCGGAGTCACACCGGGTGTGGAGAGTGTGAAACAGTGTCTGATTGGACATCCCGGGGGTCCAGCACAGTGGCCCAGCACCAGCCGCTTGGTTGAGGCCATTTGTACAAAGCTGTGTGCTTTACACAAGTCGCCGACCAAGAAGGCTGGAGTTTGCACCCCCAGGTGGTCTAAAATCCTCTCGGATTACCACCACATCCGAGAGCTGGTGCTTAACAATCGCAGGCTAATGGATGAAACAATGATCCAGCTGTTTGAGCTAAACCAGAAGACACTCATTCAGTGGTAAGCAAGGCACATTATTTGCTTCAAATTAACTGAATACTTCTATAAACATATATATATATAATACATGTAATTTATTTTCAGGTTTCAAAGGCAGCAGAAGAAACAGGAAATGAGTGTCCTCGCTCAGGGACTGACTCCACCTGACCCAATTGCTGTGGCTGATATGCAGCTTCCTCCACCGAGGGAAAAATTGGATGAAGCGGCATCGACCTCAGGCCCAAAACATACCTTTATCTTTCCGCCAAATCGAGAAGGACAGGCTCCTCTTCTGCGACCAGGTCGACGGCCCGCTGCTGCCACCACCATGGTGTGCCCCATTGCACCTGCCCCCACAGCATCAGGACTTGTGCAGCCCATTTCAGCACCTGGGTCATTGTCACTAGTCCTTAACCCAGACATGACCGTGTCAATGGTGATTCCCCCTTCCAGTGCGTCAACATCCGGTGCAGGCCCAGCTCCGCCTGCTCCTGTGTCTGCTGCACCTGTGTCTGCTGCACCTGTGTCCGCTGCACCTGTGTCCCGTTACACCCAGAGGAACCGGCGCCGGC
>NC_140212.1:28971260-28973760 GCF_951802725.1 Rutilus rutilus | reverse complement strand
AAGCCTTATTTGCTCTCAGCAGTTTCGATTCGGCACATTGTCACGTTATTTGACTTAATTGCCCGAGCGAAACAGCATCTGTAGGAACAGTTATAAATAGAGAAACTTAAGGTCATTCGTCAGGACCAGCGTTCAGCATAAGAGGCACCCCAACGAACGCGCATGCAAGTGTTTTTCTGGACTACTCAGTTTTCCTGTCATTTAAGTGTTGTGTTTTAGTCAAGGTAAGGCCATTTTCGATTCTCTGCTTATTTTCAATTTTTAAACTTCACATAATTCTGTATTTGAGTAGACGCGCTGACTACATTAAACAAAAGCCGCGAGTGAAAATTAATATTGCAGTCTAATTTGCACTTAAGCCTTATTTGCTCTCAGCAGTTTCGATTCGGCACATTGTCACGTTATTTGACTTAATTGCCCGAGCGAAACAGCATCTGTAGGAACAGTTATAAATAGAGAAACTTAAGGTCATTCGTCAGGACCAGCGTTCAGCATAAGAGGCACCCCAACGAACGCGCATGCAAGTGTTTTTCTGGACTACTCAGTTTTCCTGTCATTTAAGTGTTGTGTTTTAGTCAAGGTAAGGCCATTTTCGATTCTCTGCTTATTTTCAATTTTTAAACTTCACATAATTCTGTATTTGAGTAGACGCGCTGACTACATTAAACAAAAGCCGCGAGTGAAAATTAATATTGCAGTCTAATTTGCACTTAAGCCTTATTTGCTCTCAGCAGTTTCGATTCGGCACATTGTCACGTTATTTGACTTAATTGCCCGAGCGAAACAGCATCTGTAGGAACAGTTATAAATAGAGAAACTTAAGGTCATTCGTCAGGACCAGCGTTCAGCATAAGAGGCACCCCAACGAACGCGCATGCAAGTGTTTTTCTGGACTACTCAGTTTTCCTGTCATTTAAGTGTTGTGTTTTAGTCAAGGTAAGGCCATTTTCGATTCTCTGCTTATTTTCAATTTTTAAACTTCACATAATTCTGTATTTGAGTAGACGCGCTGACTACATTAAACAAAAGCCGCGAGTGAAAATTAATATTGCAGTCTAATTTGCACTTAAGCCTTATTTGCTCTCAGCAGTTTCGATTCGGCACATTGTCACGTTATTTGACTTAATTGCCCGAGCGAAACAGCATCTGTAGGAACAGTTATAAATAGAGAAACTTAAGGTCATTCGTCAGGACCAGCGTTCAGCATAAGAGGCACCCCAACGAACGCGCATGCAAGTGTTTTTCTGGACTACTCAGTTTTCCTGTCATTTAAGTGTTGTGTTTTAGTCAAGGTAAGGCCATTTTCGATTCTCTGCTTATTTTCAATTTTTAAACTTCACATAATTCTGTATTTGAGTAGACGCGCTGACTACATTAAACAAAAGCCGCGAGTGAAAATTAATATTGCAGTCTAATTTGCACTTAAGCCTTATTTGCTCTCAGCAGTTTCGATTCGGCACATTGTCACGTTATTTGACTTAATTGCCCGAGCGAAACAGCTGTACTCACTCAAGCGGTGAAGCATTATCTGTATAACTATGTAATTTGCGCGCTGTCGCGGAAGCGTCAGCGGAAGCGTTCAGCTCTCGTGCTCAGCCTCCTCGTGTGAAGACCGACTCGGGTAAAGACCAGCGACTCTACCTGCGCGACTCCACCGAGCTAGGACACTAGAAAGGCACTTACGTATCTCCTTTTCCCCTCTCCTTCCCTCTCTTATCTTATTGTTGACATTAATCAACATGTGCTTTCAACACATTACTGTGATCTCTCGCCAACGCCCCTTCATCGCGCGCAAAAGACAACGCAATACTGCCAATCTGCGTCCAATTCTCTCATCCTCACACACTCCACTCTCTCTTTCCGTGGGTCTATGGAATTGTCAGTCAGCAGTCAATAATGCTGACTTCATTCCAGCCTTCGCATCTCATTCTACTCTTAGTATCTTGGGCTTGACTGAGACCTGGATTCGTCCAGAAGACTCAGCAACCCCTGCTGCTCTCTCTAGCAATTTCTCCTTCTCTCACTCCCCTCGCCAGTCTGGGAGAGGTGGGGGAACAGGGCTCCTCGTTTCTAACAATTTCAAATACTCCGCACTCTCTTCTCTATGCAACAACAACTCATTTGAATATCATGCTATTACACTTACAACTCCCACTAAGATCCATATTGTAGTCATTTATCGTCCCCCTGGTCAGCTGGGTAACTTTGTAGATGAGCTGGATGTGCTGCTGTCCACTTTCCCTGAGGACGGCACCCCACTTCTAGTCTTTGGTGACTTCAACATCCATCTCGAAAAGCCGCATGCAACAGACTTCACCTCTCTCCTAGCCTCTTTCGATCTCAAACGACTCATCACCACAGGTACTCACAAATCAGGCAACCAACTGGACCTGGTTTACACACGCAATTGCATCACAGACAACATCCTGGTGAGACCTCTCCATGTTTCAGATCATTTCCTCATTACTTTCAGTCTACATCTCTCTACCCCTTCACCACC
>NC_140212.1:28958760-28963760 GCF_951802725.1 Rutilus rutilus | reverse complement strand
CGTTATTTGACTTAATTGCCCGAGCGAAACAGCATCTGTAGGAACAGTTATAAATAGAGAAACTTAAGGTCATTCGTCAGGACCAGCGTTCAGCATAAGAGGCACCCCAACGAACGCGCATGCAAGTGTTTTTCTGGACTACTCAGTTTTCCTGTCATTTAAGTGTTGTGTTTTAGTCAAGGTAAGGCCATTTTCGATTCTCTGCTTATTTTCAATTTTTAAACTTCACATAATTCTGTATTTGAGTAGACGCGCTGACTACATTAAACAAAAGCCGCGAGTGAAAATTAATATTGCAGTCTAATTTGCACTTAAGCCTTATTTGCTCTCAGCAGTTTCGATTCGGCACATTGTCACGTTATTTGACTTAATTGCCCGAGCGAAACAGCATCTGTAGGAACAGTTATAAATAGAGAAACTTAAGGTCATTCGTCAGGACCAGCGTTCAGCATAAGAGGCACCCCAACGAACGCGCATGCAAGTGTTTTTCTGGACTACTCAGTTTTCCTGTCATTTAAGTGTTGTGTTTTAGTCAAGGTAAGGCCATTTTCGATTCTCTGCTTATTTTCAATTTTTAAACTTCACATAATTCTGTATTTGAGTAGACGCGCTGACTACATTAAACAAAAGCCGCGAGTGAAAATTAATATTGCAGTCTAATTTGCACTTAAGCCTTATTTGCTCTCAGCAGTTTCGATTCGGCACATTGTCACGTTATTTGACTTAATTGCCCGAGCGAAACAGCATCTGTAGGAACAGTTATAAATAGAGAAACTTAAGGTCATTCGTCAGGACCAGCGTTCAGCATAAGAGGCACCCCAACGAACGCGCATGCAAGTGTTTTTCTGGACTACTCAGTTTTCCTGTCATTTAAGTGTTGTGTTTTAGTCAAGGTAAGGCCATTTTCGATTCTCTGCTTATTTTCAATTTTTAAACTTCACATAATTCTGTATTTGAGTAGACGCGCTGACTACATTAAACAAAAGCCGCGAGTGAAAATTAATATTGCAGTCTAATTTGCACTTAAGCCTTATTTGCTCTCAGCAGTTTCGATTCGGCACATTGTCACGTTATTTGACTTAATTGCCCGAGCGAAACAGCATCTGTAGGAACAGTTATAAATAGAGAAACTTAAGGTCATTCGTCAGGACCAGCGTTCAGCATAAGAGGCACCCCAACGAACGCGCATGCAAGTGTTTTTCTGGACTACTCAGTTTTCCTGTCATTTAAGTGTTGTGTTTTAGTCAAGGTAAGGCCATTTTCGATTCTCTGCTTATTTTCAATTTTTAAACTTCACATAATTCTGTATTTGAGTAGACGCGCTGACTACATTAAACAAAAGCTGCGAGTGAAAATTAATATTGCAGTCTAATTTGCACTTAAGCCTTATTTGCTCTCAGCAGTTTCGATTCGGCACATTGTCACGTTATTTGACTTAATTGCCCGAGCGAAACAGCATCTGTAGGAACAGTTATAAATAGAGAAACTTAAGGTCATTCGTCAGGACCAGCGTTCAGCATAAGAGGCACCCCAACGAACGCGCATGCAAGTGTTTTTCTGGACTACTCAGTTTTCCTGTCATTTAAGTGTTGTGTTTTAGTCAAGGTAAGGCCATTTTCGATTCTCTGCTTATTTTCAATTTTTAAACTTCACATAATTCTGTATTTGAGTAGACGCGCTGACTACATTAAACAAAAGCCGCGAGTGAAAATTAATATTGCAGTCTAATTTGCACTTAAGCCTTATTTGCTCTCAGCAGTTTCGATTCGGCACATTGTCACGTTATTTGACTTAATTGCCCGAGCGAAACAGCATCTGTAGGAACAGTTATAAATAGAGAAACTTAAGGTCATTCGTCAGGACCAGCGTTCAGCATAAGAGGCACCCCAACGAACGCGCATGCAAGTGTTTTTCTGGACTACTCAGTTTTCCTGTCATTTAAGTGTTGTGTTTTAGTCAAGGTAAGGCCATTTTCGATTCTCTGCTTATTTTCAATTTTTAAACTTCACATAATTCTGTATTTGAGTAGACGCGCTGACTACATTAAACAAAAGCCGCGAGTGAAAATTAATATTGCAGTCTAATTTGCACTTAAGCCTTATTTGCTCTCAGCAGTTTCGATTCGGCACATTGTCACGTTATTTGACTTAATTGCCCGAGCGAAACAGCTGTACTCACTCAAGCGGTGAAGCATTATCTGTATAACTATGTAATTTGCGCGCTGTCGCGGAAGCGTCAGCGGAAGCGTTCAGCTCTCGTGCTCAGCCTCCTCGTGTGAAGACCGACTCGGGTAAAGACCAGCGACTCTACCTGCGCGACTCCACCGAGCTAGGACACTAGAAAGGCACTTACGTATCTCCTTTTCCCCTCTCCTTCCCTCTCTTATCTTATTGTTGACATTAATCAACATGTGCTTTCAACACATTACTGTGATCTCTCGCCAACGCCCCTTCATCGCGCGCAAAAGACAACGCAATACTGCCAATCTGCGTCCAATTCTCTCATCCTCACACACTCCACTCTCTCTTTCCGTGGGTCTATGGAATTGTCAGTCAGCAGTCAATAATGCTGACTTCATTCCAGCCTTCGCATCTCATTCTACTCTTAGTATCTTGGGCTTGACTGAGACCTGGATTCGTCCAGAAGACTCAGCAACCCCTGCTGCTCTCTCTAGCAATTTCTCCTTCTCTCACTCCCCTCGCCAGTCTGGGAGAGGTGGGGGAACAGGGCTCCTCGTTTCTAACAATTTCAAATACTCCGCACTCTCTTCTCTATGCAACAACAACTCATTTGAATATCATGCTATTACACTTACAACTCCCACTAAGATCCATATTGTAGTCATTTATCGTCCCCCTGGTCAGCTGGGTAACTTTGTAGATGAGCTGGATGTGCTGCTGTCCACTTTCCCTGAGGACGGCACCCCACTTCTAGTCTTTGGTGACTTCAACATCCATCTCGAAAAGCCGCATGCAACAGACTTCACCTCTCTCCTAGCCTCTTTCGATCTCAAACGACTCATCACCACAGGTACTCACAAATCAGGCAACCAACTGGACCTGGTTTACACACGCAATTGCATCACAGACAACATCCTGGTGAGACCTCTCCATGTTTCAGATCATTTCCTCATTACTTTCAGTCTACATCTCTCTACCCCTTCACCACCAACACCCCCACCAGTCACTTTCAGGCGAAACCTGCGCTCACTTTCTCCCTCCCATCTTTCCTCTGCCGTGTCATCTTCTCTTCCCCCACCCTCACAATTCTCATCTCTGGATGTGAACACAGCAACGGACACCTTATGCTCCACTCTAACCTCTTCTCTAGACATTATCTGCCCTCTCTCCTCCAGGCCAGCACGTGCTACTCCCCCTAACCCCTGGTTATCTGAGGTTCTTCGGGAACACCGGACTGAACTTAGGGCAGCGGAGAGGAAATGGCACAAATCAAAAGACGCATCTGACCTGAGTATGTATCAATCTCTCCTCTCTTCCTTTTCTGTGGATGTTCATGCTGCAAAATCTTCATACTTCCACAACAAGATCAACAGCTCCTCCAACACACGTTCACTCTTCAAGACATTCAACTCTCTCCTCTGCCCACCTCCACCACCACCCTCCTCCTCCTTAACTGCTGACGATTTTGCGAACTTCTTCACCAACAAAACAACATCTATCAGCAGTCAGTTTTCAGCTCCACACACACAGGAACCCACACTGACCGCTTCCACAGCCAATATCCCACTGTTCTCCTTCTCCTCGCTAACCGAGGAAGAAGTATCTACACTTCTCCTCTCCAGTCATCCTACCACCTGCCCTCTAGACCCCATCCCCTCACACCTTCTACAAGCCATCTCTCCGACACTTCTACCATCACTCACACACATAATCAACTCATCCCTCCATACTGGCACCTTCCCTACAGCATTCAAGCAGGCTCGGGTCACTCCACTGCTTAAAAAACCAACACTAAACACATCATCTGTAGAGAATTACAGACCTATCTCCCTCCTACCATTCATTGCGAAGACACTTGAAAGAGCTGTTTTCAACCAAATAACATCCTTTTTGTCTCTAAACAACCAGCTGGATGTCAACCAATCTGGCTTCAAGAAAGGGCATTCAACAGAAACTGCATTACTGTCAGTCACAGAAGCCCTACGGATCGCTAAAGCTGCTTCCAAGTCCTCAGTCCTCATTCTCCTGGATCTGTCTGCAGCCTTCGACACTGTGAATCATCAGATCCTTATGTCCAGCCTCTCATCACTGGGCATCACAGGAACTTCACTCCACTGGTTTGAGTCCTATCTCACAGGTAGGTCCTTCAAGGTCGCATGGAGAGGTGAGGTATCCAGAGCACATCAACTGACCACAGGGGTTCCCCAGGGTTCAGTTCTTGGTCCCCTCCTCTTCTCCATCTACACTACATCACTGGGACACATCATACAGGCACACGGCTTCTCCTACCACTGCTATGCTGATGACACACAGCTCTTCCTCTCGTTTCAACCAGATGATCCCACAGTAGCTGCACGGGTCTCAAGCTGTCTGGCGGACATCTCCACATGGATGAAGGAACATCACCTGCAGCTCAACCTGGCAAAGACTGAGCTTCTCATCCTCCCTGCCAATCCGTCTATACAACACGACTTCACCATCCAGCTAGAGTCATCATCAATCACCCCATCAAGGTCGGTCAGAAATCTCGGAGTAACGCTTGATGACCAGCTGTCCTTCACAGATCACATTTCAAAGACAGCTCGATCATGCAGGTTTGCACTGCACAACATCAGGAAGATCAGGCCTTTCCTAACTGAGCATGCAACACAACTTCTGGTCCAGGCCCTGGTCATTTCTAGGCTTGACTACTGTAATGCTCTTTTGGCCGGACTTCCAGCATGTGCAACAAAACCTCTACAGATGATCCAAAATGCTGCAGCTCGTCTTGTCTTCAACGAGCCCAAGAGGGCCCACGTCACTCCTCTGTTCATCTCTCTG
>NC_140212.1:28936260-28943760 GCF_951802725.1 Rutilus rutilus | reverse complement strand
TACATCAAGTAAAGAGTCATAGAACTTCTAACTACAAAATTAGTATTACTATTATCATAGCAATGATGTAAAGTATGATATTAGTAGGCTATCATGTAAATGACACTACTTTAGTAAAAATGATGTAAATGAGAAAATATGAGTAAATACAATGTCTAAACCAAACCCCCTCTCCATTTCAGCTTTATGTAGACAAATAGTACAGGCCTTAGATAAGGCTTACTGCACCATTATTTCTGAAAAGCTACAATAAAATTTCCCTAAAAGCATTACAATAAAATAGACAAGCAAAGTAAACGAAATATAGCTTATTACTATGCAAAAAATGAAGATGTACTAGCAGCTACATGCGGCCTAATCTGCAATCTCATTTTAGCAATAAGCTAATGTACTTCCGTTTATGTAGCAGACAAAGGCCCATGAATTTTTAAATCTACTTACTAATACTAGTAATAGCGCACATTATTTGATTACTGCACCGTTATTTCTGACTATAAAATAATTTTAATAAAAAAAAATGACACAATACATATTAGACAATATATTATCAGCAATATTGCCTTCATACTTACTCCTCAAGTGGATCGATTCCGTCCAGAATTTTATCCTCTTCATCTGAATCATATCGGTCTGGATCAGATCCGTTATCACTCTCATCGCTCTCAAAAAAAAATCATTGCAGCAGCTTGCTCGGCACGAGTCGGCTGTGAATCTTCGTTTGGCCATGTTGATTTTCTGTAAAATCTAACCAGTACAAAAACGTCTATCTCCACAGTAATCCAAATGTATCGTGTCCAAAAACCGTATATAAAAAGATTGTGTCTGAGAAGAAGACGCGCGAGATTTATTACAAACCCCTCCCTTTTTTACGTTCCTAGGACACCTGATAATGTCCTTGTTTGTTTTATATGGGTCTGTGATTGGTTCACACACCAACAGCATTATATATCATTTGATAGGGTAAAGTACCAGTCCTCTGTTTTGCGGTAAAATGCTATAGATTTGCACTCAAATACGGAAGGCTTTTTTTTTTTTTTTTTTTTTTTTTTTTTTTTTTTTGTATTAAATGCTTGTAGAAGATCGGAAGGCTTATCATTCGCGGAAGTCAACACAGTTTACTCATTATTACGCAGACGAATGTCAGCTTTTTCATAGAAAAAAAAGTAAGTTAATACCTTATTCCATTCCGAAGCTATTAATAGATATGTCAGGCATGCGCACTTTGACGCTCTAGAGTCGACTTTGAAGGGTTAATTTAGTATTTTTTGTGTCATTACATTATTTTGATAATGCATAAGAACATTTTTTACAAAAAACTTTTTTTTTTTTAAATAATGTTTTATTCATATATATGTTATACTATGATACTATGTCCTCTGTAGAGGACACCAGGACTCATTTATTATTATGATTATTATTTTATTTAAAAAGACATGAATAGGCAAAAACAATGTTTTTTTTTTTTAAATCACCAATAATTTTTTAGGTTTCAGGATTTGATATACCAAACTTTGTATAAAGATGATTCTCAACTATGTTATAAAAGATATGCCACAAAAGCTAAACAAAACAAAACGATTTATGCATTTCATGATACCAGCAAGATTGTACCAAGAACTATTTTATGTTTAAAATAATAGTTACATCCCGGCCTTGATGCTGTCAAGATACTGTGGGTAGTACAACATAGCTAAATATGATAAGATGCTACTACAATTACTTAGCGACTCCAGGGCAGCAGTGAATGATTTGTAAATGAATTAAGCCCACAATTGTAAGTTCATTGAATGCTGAAAGGTTTTATAAATCCAGTGTTTCAATTATTAAATGATTTATAGTCATATACGCAATCAAGACAGTTTATTTGTAGAGCACAATTTGTACACAAGGCAATTCAAAGTGATTCACAGTTGTATAAAATAACAATAATGCTGGTAAAATCAATTCATAAAACATATGATCATTAATTAATTACATTAAAACCAAATGGTGTAGTAAAATACTTTCAGTTATGACAGCTATGTAACGTTCTGTTATGCCTGTGTCCTTTCAGATTATGTATGCATACCCGGTTTTCCGAAAAACCTCTGAGGGTCGACTCCTAATGGGGCCAACTGAGGAGGCCAATAGGAGTCAGATCGTGGTGGCAGGGAGGGCCAGGTGTAAGGAGGAGGTCCTGGCTGAGGCCACTGCCTTTGTGAGGCAGAATGGAGGGAATCCTGGAGACCAGTTCCTGGTTCTGGCTCACTGCAAGATCCAGTTTGGGAAACACCAGGGCCAGAGGTTCCTGTGGCTGCTGGAAAACTCACTGGGGTATGCCGTGTATCTGGTCAGCAGCATTTTGGGGGAGGAGGAGAGGGACAACCCGCTGTCGGCCAACAAACACATGTTCCTCAGATACACCTCGCAGATCAGGGAGGTAGGCGAGGCTGTGGAGGTGTATCAGAAAAAACAGGCCATGCTGCAGGAGGCCCAGAGGACGGGAGACTCTGGATGTCTGATGGTGGAGTTTGGTGATTTTAAGGGTAGGTCAATGAAGGAGGTGTATGAGGACCCAAGCAAGGAGGCCCAGGCTCTCATCACCTACCTGAAGAAGGCAAAGGCCAGGCCCAACACCAACATGGCCCTTTTCAAAGCATACGTGCTGAAGAGGCAGGCTCCAGCCCACGTGGCCACCACCACTGTGCCCGCTGCATCTGCCCCCACTGCTGCTGTGCCCACTGCCACTGTGTCTGTTCCTCCTCCACCTGCTGCCACTCAGAACAGGCCACTGCTGGCTACCAACGTGAAGACCCTGTTGGCGCGGGGGAAGCATTTATCTGCTTCACAGCTGGCACAAAAGATTTTGTCTCCAGCCAAACCCTGTAAGTGATTTGCAAGCTTTAAAGTCATTACAGTATATATTATGCAGTATATATGTCTAACGAAAATACGTGTTTTGTAAACAACAGCTGCAGGACCACGTTTCCCTCCTGCGTCTGAGTCCGCAGCCCGGAGACGGCTCTTTACATGTGGTGAGTATCACTTTAACGCATACAAGTGTGTTGGTGACATGTGCTTAGTGTTTTATGTTATTTTACAGACTCTGCTGCTAGGGATTTTTTTTGAGGAGGAAGATGACGAGGAGATGGCAACTGTAGCCTCACAAGCTGAGGAGCAACTTCCTCAAGGTATGTAAATCTTAAACAATATTTTACAAACAATTCTGTGACAACAGTATTTTTAAATGACATCATATTCTTTTATTTTACAACACAGAGGAATGGCACTTCTCAGGTGTCAATCTACATTCACTCTTTGAGTGAACATCTTCAAAGCAAAAAGGGAATTTAAAGGTGTATGTAAAAGGTTTTTATTTCATTTTTTATCATAATCACTTACTAAAGCTCATTCTTGTCATCTCACACGTCCCCCACTCCCCTTGGAATAAGTGGCTGTTGTAGTTAGAGGCGCTCACAGTGTTTGGGCTGCTTTGCTTCACACTTGGCTGATCCCATCTCATTTTTCTTCTTGTATTTGTCCTAATGGTGCTTGGGTTAAAAACAGGATGATTTTCACTGCTTCCTTCCATCGTTTCATCATCATGTCGCCTGTCTACTAATCATACATGCTTTGCACTAAACCTTGTAACCGCAGTAGCTGTCCAGCAGAGATGAGAAAGTCATGCAGTGAAAGTCTAAAACAATAAGATAATTATGTTGTGTCTTTTTACGCTCCAGCCACTGCGGCCTCGAGAGGCCCTGCTCCTGCCCCGGCTCGTGCTCCTGCCCCGGCTCGTGCTCCTGCTCCTGCTCCTCCAGCATTGTGGACCCCTGACCAGGTATCCCATTCGCCTGCAGAGCTTCCTGTCCACTGGAATGAGCAACTCCCATCTTTCCAGCAGGACTGGATCGGGAAGACTCTGTTCAGGGCCAACACAAAAACAGGGAAGCCTGAGCTGACGCCACATCCCAACTTCTGGTGGTACCCTCCCCAGCCCCCGACCGTCTTCACCCAGCCCCCTGCTTCTCCTGATATCTTCTTCTGCCGCCCTCTTTTCCTCTGGATGCCACTGAAGATGTGGTCCATTCCACTTGTCTGTGTCAAGCCAGCCTGCAATAACCACAAGCTGACAGCTGCTGGCCTTTATCGCACTGTGCGCAAGGTCCTGGACATAGACGGGTGGTATGACATGGCCACAGAGTATCTGGAGTGCAAAGGGTGCAAGAAGAAGTATCCAGCCTGGTCTGAAGACATCCTGGGACAGCTCGACATGGGACACCGCAGAAAATTCCCCGCTATTCTGACATACAGGTAGAACACATTCATATTTAGAGCAATGCACTGTAATTTGTTGTACTGTATAAAATCAAATACATTGCTTTACTGACATTAACATTGAAATAACAAGATGTGGCACTGAACAGAATTATTTGACTGTCTGTAGGTACACGTGTGACTACCGTGTAGTCATAATGATGCGGGAGAGGACCCGGGGCAACACTGTCACGCAGCTTCACAAAAAGCTTCAGGAGCAGCACACCTCAGCGTGGTCACAGCGGACGCTGGAGTACCTCACTGTCTGTGAGCCCTTCACAGACTCCTCCATCATTGAGCCTCCAGTCTTTTCTGCGCCTCCGCCCCTCCCACCCATCCCCAAACCCAAGTGGCTGCTGTCTGTGTATGCCAGGGACGTCCTCTCGCGGCTACCTGAGGTTAAGGCCAAAATAACCTCTGTCTTTGGCTCTGTCCTCAAGATGGACTCCACCAAAAAGGTATAAAAAGTCAAGTTTGAATAATAATAATTGTTATTATCTTACATTTTTCTTACATTTGTTTATTCTACTGTTTTTTTTTACATAGGTCACCAAAAAACTGGCCGGTGCTGCTGCCAACACTGCTGGTTGGTGCACTAATGTAGGCAATGAGCACGGCCAGGTGTTGGTGTCAGTGCTCACAGCAGCAGAGGGGCATGGACTGTGGCCCATGGCGGCGGGTCTCATTAAGAGGTACAGGGAGGCGGGAGTGGCACCGCCCGCCGTCATGTATGTGGACAGAGACTGCTGCAGCCCACACGCACACGGACAGTCGCAGGTCAGAGCCATGTTCACAGAGTGGGATGAGCTCCAAGTGCGCCTAGACATTTGGCACTTCATGCGGCGCTTTGCAGCAGGTGTCATCACGGAGTCTCATCAGCTCTACGGCACCTTCATGACTCGGCTTTCCAGGTGCATCTTTGAGCTGGATCCAGATGATGTCGCTGCTCTTCGGTTGGCCAAACAGGGGGAGCTACAGGCCAGAGGAGCTTGTCCAGTCTCAGAGAAGGCCCTGGATAAGCTGATCACCAGGAAGGAGTTGGCGCTGCACTGTCGCAAGCGGACCAGAGGAGTGGAGGAGACCACCAGGAGGATCAAGGCGCTCATTGAAGAGATGGACAGTGAGAAGGGGAGGGACACTCTGGGTGTACCACTGCTGGACCACGAGCGCATCCAACAGATCTGGATAGACCAGCAGAGGCACATCACCTGTATTCAGGACCCAGAGGGCTTCCCTCTGTACCAGAAGACAGGCACAGTGAAGAAGGGTGGTGTGGAGCTCAGCTGCTATCGCTGTGCTCGTGGCTCCACCTCCTTGGAGTCTTTCCACCTCCATTTAAATCGCTTCATCCCAGGTAGGTTATAACTTTTATAACCTGCTAAAAACTTAAAACTTTTATAACCTGTTCTGCCGTTCTGAATACATAGATTACATATATTTGCCTTTATTTAACCTCTAGGGACCAGTGCCAGTGATGCACATTTCCAGGCCTATCTCCTGGAAGGCCTGATGCGCTGGAACCAGGACCGGATGGATGAAGCAGTGAGGGGAAAGACTGACCTGAGGACCTACAGCAGCGCTGAGAGGGAGGCAATGGACCGGCTCAGCCGCAAAGTGCTGAAGATGTCCCTGGATGAGCGCTACCAGCCTCCAGGGGCTTACACAGGTGAGAATTATTCATGTTAACTCAAACAAAAGATTATACATTATACAGGTGTATGAGTGTTTGAGTGTACATTTTTATATTTTATTTCAAATATTTCAACTATTGTTGGAGTTATTTGTACTTTGTTTAATTTAGGCTTAATTTGAGCCTTTATAACCTAATTTCTTTGCTTTCTTTTGCTAAAGTGAATTTGCTTTATTTAGCATTTATGCTTATTATTTTCTTGTTTATTATTTTCATTTTTTGATCTGTTAAACTGCGTCAAGCCTACAAACGATCAAACTTTGAAAGGTTTGATTGTTTGTTTGTTTCAGTTTGTTATGGACAAATAGCCACTACAGCTATAATAATGTGAATGTGCTTTGTATGTGTGTTCTTTTGCAGGGGAGCTGCTGGGTATGGAGTATCTGTACAGTCAGTCTGGGAAATCCCTGACTATTATGGATAACCCAGAAGAGGAGGATCGGCTGGTTGAGCAGATGGATGATGAGGTGGTGCAGGACGAAGGCTTCGTTGAGGAGGAACCTGAGGATCTCACAGTGCCAGTCCTCTATGACCCCTTTGAGACTGTCCCAGTCCACAGCAGCGGCCCCCAGACCTTCAACCCCTGTCCCTCTGCACCAGGACCATCCTCACTACAGCCACCCACATCCAGCCAAGGACTGCAGCGCCCTGCCCAGCCTCCTCTGCAGTCTCCTCTTCTGCGCCCTGCCCAGCCTCCTCTGCAATCTCCTTCTCTGCGCCCTGCTCAGCCTCCTCTGCACTCTGTCCAGCTTCCTCTGCAGTCTCCTCAGCAGTGCCCTTCTCTGCCTCTTCTACACCCTCCTCTGCAGCGCCCTGTTCACCCTCCTCTGCAGTCTCCTCCACAGCCTTCTGTCCAGCCAAGTGCTGCCTCTGCTCCTGCAACATCAACTGGGTCCAGTGTTGCAGACCAGGCTCCTGTAAGTAAGCTGCTCATTATTAGTTTCTTTTTGCTTTTACACTCTGACATTTAACATGCTGTGTATTGTTATTGTAATGCTTCCCTGCAGGCTCCTGTTCTTGGACCCGATGGCGTTGCGGGCTGGGATAAGGTGCAGGATCTGGCTGAGTACCTGGTGTCCCTCCGTCAAGCACTCTACCTGGATGAGCAGCAGGTCACAGAGGTCATCCGTCTGTGGACTGCTCTTCCTGATGGGGACAAGAGGAGGATCCACTATCAGCCCAGACACCAGCCCAAACTGACCCACGGACGCTTCAAGGCTCCGAAAAACACAGGAGTGACACCAGGTGTGGAGAGTGTGAAGAGGTGCCTGATCGGTCATCCTGGGGGGCCGGCTCAGTGGCCCAGCACCAGTCGCTTAGTTGAGGCCATGTGCATCAAACTGTGTGCACTGCACAAGTCCCCAACTAAGAAAGATGGAGTCCGTCTTCCTCGTTGGACTAAGGTGCTCAACGATTACCACCACATCCGAGACCTGGTGCTGAACTGCCACACTCTGATGGAGGCCACGTCACTTCAGCTGTTTGTACTGAATCAGAGGACTCTCACTCAGTGG
>NC_140212.1:28918760-28928760 GCF_951802725.1 Rutilus rutilus | reverse complement strand
GTTGGTCTAGGGGTATGATTCTCGCTTTGGGTGCGAGAGGTCCCGGGTTCAAATCCCGGACGAGCCCGTTCTTAGGCTTTGCTATTAATCTCTTCAGCCTGATTAGGGAAACCAGGATATTTCGGAGAAATTGGGGATAAAAACAGTAAGAGCGAGGCCGGTTAGCTCAGTTGGTTAGAGCGTGGTGCTAATAACGCCAAGGTCGCGGGTTCGATCCCCGTACGGGCCACTGTTTTTCTCTCGGACCTTCAGCTAATCAGGCCTTCAGCTCTGCTCATCTCGAAAGTGACGGACGGTCTCCCAGAAATCTCTGCTGGCTTAACCACCTGCTCGCCTGGCCGAAATAGCTCAGTTGGGAGAGCGTTAGACTGAAGATCTAAAGGTCCCTGGTTCAATCCCGGGTTTCGGCAGAGGAACCGTGTCTGTGCCTTTTGGTCGAGGGGGTCCAGTGACCAAACTCCACCTCCTTTCTACCTGATTCCACATAGCCTCATCGCTTTCTGCCTTTCAGGCGGCCAGGTGTTGGGGTGTGTTGGTTCCATGGCGTAATGGTTAGCACTCTGGGATCCAGCGATCCGAGTTCAAATCGGAGTCGGAATCGGGGAAACATGGGCTTAAAAAGCAAAGGCTTCACTTGCTCCTTGCTATCGCGCTTCTAGGCTGAATGACTTAACTCTCTGCTGCTCTGTGGGAAAAGGTGGGTCACGCCAAGGTTCCATGGAGTAATGGTTAGCACTCTGGACTCTGAATCCAGCGATCCGAGTTCAAATCTCGGTGGGACCTGCTTTTGCCAGGAATGTGCGCAGGCCCTCGTCGGAAAAAACTTTTCGGCAGCAGTGAGCCTCAAAAGCTCATCTAGGGAGTTACGCCATATGGAGAATGCGGGCATCGATCCCGCTACCTCTCGCATGCTAAGCGAGCGCTCTACCATTTGAGCTAATTCCCCTTGGCGATGGAGAGCAGGAGTCCATCGCTCTCAAAGACAAAGTCGAGGAGCGATCCCTAGCATGTGTGCAGGTGCTGCAGCGCGATTGCCAATGGCCACAAAGAAAAGAGACCGTATTTCCTCTGTGCTGGCAACTTTGCACTGGCTACCATTTGATTGTAGATTTAATTAAAATATTGCGCTTTAAGCCATGCAAGCGGAAATGTTTGCGGCCAGGCAGCAGCAGGACGGGCATCTGTGTTGGCTCGTTGGTCTAGGGGTATGATTCTCGCTTTGGGTGCGAGAGGTCCCGGGTTCAAATCCCGGACGAGCCTGTTCTCTACCACTTGAGCTAATTCCCCTTGGCGATGGAGAGCAGGAGTCCATCGCTCTCAAAGACAAAGTCGAGGAGCGATCCCTAGCATGTGTGCAGGTGCTGCAGCGCGATTGCCAATGGCCACAAAGAAAAGAGACCGTATTTCCTCTGTGCTGGCAACTTTGCACTGGCTACCATTTGATTGTAGATTTAATTAAAATATTGCGCTTTAAGCCATGCAAGCGGAAATGTTTGCGGCCAGGCAGCAGCAGGACGGGCATCTGTGTTGGCTCGTTGGTCTAGGGGTATGATTCTCGCTTTGGGTGCGAGAGGTCCCGGGTTCAAATCCCGGACGAGCCCGTTCTTAGGCTTTGCTATTAATCTCTTCAGCCTGATTAGGGAAACCAGGATATTTCGGAGAAATTGGGGATAAAAACAATAAGAGCGAGGCCGGTTAGCTCAGTTGGTTAGAGCGTGGTGCTAATAACGCCAAGGTCGCGGGTTCGATCCCCGTACGGGCCACTGTTTTTCTCTCGGACCTTCAGCTAATCAGGCCTTCAGCTCTGCTCATCTCGAAAGTGACGGACGGTCTCCCAGAAATCTCTGCTGGCTTAACCACCTGCTCGCCTGGCCGAAATAGCTCAGTTGGGAGAGCGTTAGACTGAAGATCTAAAGGTCCCTGGTTCAATCCCGGGTTTCGGCAGGGAACCGTGTCTGTGCCTTTTGGTCGAGGGGGTCCAGTGACCAAACTCCACCTCCTTTCTACCTGATTCCACATAGCCTCATCGCTTTCTGCCTTTCAGGCGGCCAGGTGTCGGGGTGTGTTGGTTCCATGGCGTAATGGTTAGCACTCTGGGATCCAGCGATCCGAGTTCAAATCGGAGTCGGAATCGGGGAAACATGGGCTTAAAAAGCAAAGGCTTCACTTGCTCCTTGCTATCGCGCTTCTAGGCTGAATGACTTAACTCTCTGCTGCTCTGTGGGAAAAGGTGGGTCACGCCAAGGTTCCATGGTGTAATGGTTAGCACTCTGGACTCTGAATCCAGCGATCCGAGTTCAAATCTCGGTGGGACCTGCTTTTGCCAGGAATGTGCGCAGGCCCTCGTCGGAAAAAACTTTTCGGCAGCAGTGAGCCTCAAAAGCTCATCTAGGGAGTTACGCCACATGGAGAATGCGGGCATCGATCCCGCTACCTCTCGCTTGCGCCTAATGCATCCTACCGATTGAGCCAAAGTAAGCCCAAAGTAAGCCCACGGGAGCCAATCGCGTTTCTCTCCTGTGGCTTACTTTTGACCAATCGCGTTTCTCTCCTGTGGCTTACTTTTGACCAATCGCGTTTCTCTGCTGTGGCTTACTTTTGACCAATCCTGTGGCTTACTTTTGACCAATCGCGTTTCTCTCCTGTGGCTTACTTTTGACCAATCGCGTTGCTCTCATGTGGCTTAATTTTGACCAATTGCATTTCTCTCCCGTGGCTTACTACTTTTGACCAATCGGCGGCCGCTATTATTGTCATCTATTATTGTCATCTTTGCAACAGCAACAGGTAAGGCTATTCTTCATTACTGTATATTCGTTCATTATTTATTCGTATACAGTGTGTATTTTGGGAAAATAAAACATGCCAATATAGCTAGCTAGCACACGTTTTCTTAAGTACCTGTGAACCTGTAACTTTTCCCATGATAAATACAGTAAAAAACATGTCACTACTGTCAAGTTAATTAGCCGGCCGCTAATTAAGCTATGTTATTTTTTGTGTCATTACATTATTTTGATAATGCATAAGAACATTTTTTACAAAAAACTTTTTTTTTTTTTTAAATAATGTTTTATTCATATATATGTTATACTATGATACTATGTCCTCTGTAGAGGACACCAGGACTCATTTATTATTATGATTATTATTTTATTTAAAAAGACATGAATAGGCAAAAACAATGTTTGTTTTTTTTAAATCACCAATAATTTTTTAGGTTTCAGGATTTGATATACCAAACTTTGTATAAAGATGATTCTCAACTATGTTATAAAAGATATGCCACAAAAGCTAAACAAAACAAAACGATTTATGCATTTCATGATACCAGCAAGATTGTACCAAGAACTATTTTATGTATAAAATAATAGTTACATCCCGGCCTTGATGCTGTCAAGATACTGTGGGTAGTACAACATAGCTAAATATGATAAGATGCTACTACAATTACTTAGCGACTCCAGGGCAGCAGTGAATGATTTGTAAATGAATTAAGCCCACCATTGTAAGTTCATTGAATGCTGAAAGGTTTTATAAATCCAGTGTTTCAATTATTAAATGATTTACAGTCATATACGCAATCAAGACAGTTTATTTGTAGAGCACAATTTGTACACAAGGCAATTCAAAGTGATTCACAGTTGTATAAAATAACAATAATGCTGGTAAAATCAATTCATAAAACATATGATCATTAATTAATTACATTAAAACCAAATGGTGTAGTAAAATACTTTCAGTTATGACAGCTATGTAACGTTCTGTTATGCCTGTGTCCTTTCAGATTATGTATGCATACCCGGTTTTCCGAAAAACCTCTGAGGGTCGACTCCTAATGGGGCCAACTGAGGAGGCCAATAGGAGTCAGATCGTGGTGGCAGGGAGGGCCAGGTGTAAGGAGGAGGTCCTGGCTGAGGCCACTGCCTTTGTGAGGCAGAATGGAGGGAATCCTGGAGACCAGTTCCTGGTTCTGGCTCACTGCAAGATCCAGTTTGGGAAACACCAGGGCCAGAGGTTCCTGTGGCTGCTGGAAAACTCACTGGGGTATGCCGTGTATCTGGTCAGCAGCATTTTGGGGGAGGAGGAGAGGGACAACCCGCTGTCGGCCAACAAACACATGTTCCTCAGATACACCTCGCAGATCAGGGAGGTAGGCGAGGCTGTGGAGGTGTATCAGAAAAAACAGGCCATGCTGCAGGAGGCCCAGAGGACGGGAGACTCTGGATGTCTGATGGTGGAGTTTGGTGATTTTAAGGGTAGGTCAATGAAGGAGGTGTATGAGGACCCAAGCAAGGAGGCCCAGGCTCTCATCACCTACCTGAAGAAGGCAAAGGCCAGGCCCAACACCAACATGGCCCTTTTCAAAGCATACGTGCTGAAGAGGCAGGCTCCAGCCCACGTGCCCACCACCACTGTGCCCGCTGCATCTGCCCCCACTGCTGCTGTGCCCACTGCCACTGTGTCTGTTCCTCCTCCACCTGCTGCCACTCAGAACAGGCCACTGCTGGCTACCAACGTGAAGACCCTGTTGGCGCGGGGGAAGCATTTATCTGCTTCACAGCTGGCACAAAAGATTTTGTCTCCAGCCAAACCCTGTAAGTGATTTGCAAGCTTATAAGTCATTACAGTATATATTATGCAGTATATATGTCTAACGAAAATACGTGTTTTGTAAACAACAGCTGCAGGACCACGTTTCCCTCCTGCGTCTGAGTCCGCAGCCCGGAGACGGCTCTTTACATGTGGTGAGTATCACTTTAACGCATACAAGTGTGTTGGTGACATGTGCTTAGTGTTTTATGTTATTTTACAGACTCTGCTGCTAGGGATTTTTTTGAGGAGGAAGATGACGAGGAGATGGCAACTGTAGCCTCACAAGCTGAGGAGCAACTTCCTCAAGGTATGTAAATCTTAAACAATATTTTACAAACAATTCTGTGACAACAGTATTTTTTAAATGACATCATATTCTTTTATTTTACAACACAGAGGAATGGCACTTCTCAGGTGTCAATCTACATTCACTCTTTGAGTGAACATCTTCAAAGCAAAAAGGGAATTTAAAGGTGTATGTAAAAGGTTTTTATTTCATTTTTTATCATAATCACTTACTAAAGCTCATTCTTGTCATCTCACACGTCCCCCACTCCCCTTGGAATAAGTGGCTGTTGTAGTTAGAGGCGCTCACAGTGTTTGGGCTGCTTTGCTTCACACTTGGCTGATCCCATCTCATTTTTCTTCTTGTATTTGTCCTAATGGTGCTTGGGTTAAAAACAGGATGATTTTCACTGCTTCCTTCCATCGTTTCATCATCATGTCGCCTGTCTACTAATCATACATGCTTTGCACTAAACCTTGTAACCGCAGTAGCTGTCCAGCAGAGATGAGAAAGTCATGCAGTGAAAGTCTAAAACAATAAGATAATTATGTTGTGTCTTTTTACGCTCCAGCCACTGCGGCCTCGAGAGGCCCTGCTCCTGCCCCGGCTCGTGCTCCTGCCCCGGCTCGTGCTCCTGCCCCTGCTCCTGCTCCTGCTCCTCCAGCATTGTGGACCCCTGACCAGGTATCCCATTCGCCTGCAGAGCTTCCTGTCCACTGGAATGAGCAACTCCCATCTTTCCAGCAGGACTGGATCGGGAAGACTCTGTTCAGGGCCAACACAAAAACAGGGAAGCCTGAGCTGACGCCACATCCCAACTTCTGGTGGTACCCTCCCCAGCCCCCGACCGTCTTCACCCAGCCCCCTGCTTCTCCTGATATCTTCTTCTGCCGCCCTCTTTTCCTCTGGATGCCACTGAAGATGTGGTCCATTCCACTTGTCTGTGTCAAGCCAGCCTGCAATAACCACAAGCTGACAGCTGCTGGCCTTTATCGCACTGTGCGCAAGGTCCTGGACATAGACGGGTGGTATGACATGGCCACAGAGTATCTGGAGTGCAAAGGGTGCAAGAAGAAGTATCCAGCCTGGTCTGAAGACATCCTGGGACAGCTCGACATGGGACACCGCAGAAAATTCCCCGCTATTCTGACATACAGGTAGAACACATTCATATTTAGAGCAATGCACTGTAATTTGTTGTACTGTATAAAATCAAATACATTGCTTTACTGACATTAACATTGAAATAACAAGATGTGGCACTGAACAGAATTATTTGACTGTCTGTAGGTACACGTGTGACTACCGTGTAGTCATAATGATGCGGGAGAGGACCCGGGGCAACACTGTCACGCAGCTTCACAAAAAGCTTCAGGAGCAGCACACCTCAGCGTGGTCACAGCGGACGCTGGAGTACCTCACTGTCTGTGAGCCCTTCACAGACTCCTCCATCATTGAGCCTCCAGTCTTTTCTGCGCCTCCGCCCCTCCCACCCATCCCCAAACCCAAGTGGCTGCTGTCTGTGTATGCCAGGGACGTCCTCTCGCGGCTACCTGAGGTCAAGGCCAAAATAACCTCTGTCTTTGGCTCTGTCCTCAAGATGGACTCCACCAAAAAGGTATAAAAAGTCAAGTTTGAATAATAATAATTGTTATTATCTTACATTTTTCTTACATTTGTTTATTCTACTGTTTTTTTTTTACATAGGTCACCAAAAAACTGGCCGGTGCTGCTGCCAACACTGCTGGTTGGTGCACTAATGTAGGAAATGAGCACGGCCAGGTGTTGGTGTCAGTGCTCACAGCAGCAGAGGGGCATGGACTGTGGCCCATGGCGGCGGGTCTCATGAAGAGGTACAGGGAGGCGGGAGTGGCACCGCCCGCCGTCATGTATGTGGACAGAGACTGCTGCAGCCCACACGCACACGGACAGTCGCAGGTCAGAGCCATGTTCACAGAGTGGGATGAGCTCCAAGTGCGCCTAGACATTTGGCACTTCATGCGGCGCTTTGCAGCAGGTGTCATCACGGAGTCTCATCAGCTCTACGGCACCTTCATGACTCGGCTTTCCAGGTGCATCTTTGAGCTGGATCCAGATGATGTCGCTGCTCTTCGGTTGGCCAAACAGGGGGAGCTACAGGCCAGAGGAGCTTGTCCAGTCTCAGAGAAGGCCCTGGATAAGCTGATCACCAGGAAGGAGTTGGCGCTGCACTGTCGCAAGCGGACCAGAGGAGTGGAGGAGACCACCAGGAGGATCAAGGCGCTCATTGAAGAGATGGACAGTGAGAAGGGGAGGGACACTCTGGGTGTACCACTGCTGGACCACGAGCGCATCCAACAGATCTGGATAGACCAGCAGAGGCACATCACCTGTATTCAGGACCCAGAGGGCTTCCCTCTGTACCAGAAGACAGGCACAGTGAAGAAGGGTGGTGTGGAGCTCAGCTGCTATCGCTGTGCTCGTGGCTCCACCTCCTTGGAGTCTTTCCACCTCCATTTAAATCGCTTCATCCCAGGTAGGTTATAACTTTTATAACCTGCTAAAAACTTAAAACTTTTATAACCTGTTCTGCCGTTCTGAATACATAGATTACATATATTTGCCTTTATTTAACCTCTAGGGACCAGTGCCAGTGATGCACATTTCCAGGCCTATCTCCTGGAAGGCCTGATGCGCTGGAACCAGGACCGTATGGATGAAGCAGTGAGGGGAAAGACTGACCTGAGGACCTACAGCAGCGCTGAGAGGGAGGCAATGGACCGGCTCAGCCGCAAAGTGCTGAAGATGTCCCTGGATGAGCGCTACCAGCCTCCAGGGGCTTACACAGGTGAGAATTATTCATGTTAACTCAAACAAAAGATTATACATTATACAGGTGTATGAGTGTTTGAGTGTACATTTTTATATTTTATTTCAAATACTTCAACTATTGTTGGAGTTATTTGTACTTTGTTTAATTTAGGCTTAATTTGAGCCTTTATAACCTAATTTCGTTGCTTTCTTTTGCTAAAGTGAATTTGCTTTATTTAGCATTTATGCTTATTATTTTCTTGTTTATTATTTTCATTTTTTGATCTGTTAAACTGCGTCAAGCCTACAAACGATCAAACTTTGAAAGGTTTGATTGTTTGTTTGTTTCAGTTTGTTATGGACAAATAGCCACTACAGCTATAATAATGTGAATGTGCTTTGTATGTGTGTTCTTTTGCAGGGGAGCTGCTGGGTATGGAGTATCTGTACAGTCAGTCTGGGAAATCCCTGACTATTATGGATAACCCAGAAGAGGAGGATCGGCTGGTTGAGCAGATGGATGATGAGGTGGTGCAGGACGAAGGCTTCGTTGAGGAGGAACCTGAGGATCTCACAGTGCCAGTCCTCTATGACCCCTTTGAGACTGTCCGAGTCCACAGCAGCGGCCCCCAGACCTTCAACCCCTGTCCCTCTGCACCAGGACCATCCTCACTACAGCCACCCACATCCAGCCAAGGACTGCAGGGCCCTGCCCAGCCTCCTCTGCAGTCTCCTCTTCTGCGCCCTGCCCAGCCTCCTCTGCAGTCTCCTCTTCTGCGCCCTGCCCAGCCTCCTCTGCAATCTCCTCTTCTGCGCCCTGCCCAGCCTCCTCTGCAATCTCCTTCTCTGCGCCCTGCTCAGCCTCTTCTGCACTCTGTCCAGCTTCCTCTGCAGTCTCCTCAGCAGTGCCCTTCTCTGCCTCTTCTACACCCTCCTCTGCAGCGCCCTGTTCACCCTCCTCTGCAGTCTCCTCCACAGCCTTCTGTCCAGCCAAGTGCTGCCTCTGCTCCTGCAACATCAACTGGGTCCAGTGTTGCAGACCAGGCTCCTGTAAGTAAGCTGCTCATTATTAGTTTCTTTTTGCTTTTACACTCTGACATTTAACATGCTGTGTATTGTTATTGTAATGCTTCCCTGCAGGCTCCTGTTCTTGGACCCGATGGCGTTGCGGGCTGGGATAAGGTGCAGGATCTGGCTGAGTACCTGGTGTCCCTCCGTCAGGCACTCTACCTGGATGAGCAGCAGGTCACAGAGGTCATCCGTCTGTGGACTGCTCTTCCTGATGGGGACAAGAGGAGGATCCACTATCAGCCCAGACACCAGCCCAAACTGACCCACGGACGCTTCAAGGCTCCGAAAAACACAGGAGTGACACCAGGTGTGGAGAGTGTGAAGAGGTGCCTGATCGGTCATCCTGGGGGGCCGGCTCAGTGGCCCAGCACCAGTCGCTTAGTTGAGGCCATGTGCATCAAACTGTGTGCACTGCACAAGTCCCCAACTAAGAAAGATGGAGTCCGTCTTCCTCGTTGGACTAAGGTGCTCAACGATTACCACCACATCCGAGACCTGGTGCTGAACTGCCACACTCTGATGGAGGCCACGTCACTTCAGCTGTTTGTACTGAATCAGAGGACTCTCACTCAGTGGTAAGCATGGTTTTACATTGACATTTGAAAGAAAGGGATAGCAGTTATTTATAATGAATACATTTTTTGATTGCAGGTTTAATCGAAGGGAGAACACCCAGGAAGTGACTGTCCTTTCCCAGGGCCTTGCTGCAGAAGACCGCATCGCTGTGGCCAGCTCACAGCTTCCTGCTCCGCGGGAAAGGCTGGATGAGGCTCCCTCCACATCAGGGGCCCGGCACGAGTTTGTCCTTCCTCCTAACAGAGCGGGACAGGCTCCTAAGCTACGGCCGGGCAAACGACCTGCCAGTGCTACAATTGTGCGGCCCATTACCCCAGCAGCTCCTACTCCTCCCCCAGTTCCCTCCACATCAGGGGTCCGGCACGAGTTTGTCCTTCCTCCTAACAGAGCGGGACAGGCTCCTAAGCTACGGCCGGGCAAACGACCTGCCAGTGCTACAATTGTGCGGCCCATTACCCCAGCAGCTCCTACTCCTCCCCCAGTTCCTGTGCCACTGCCCCAGTTCATTTTATTGAACCCTGTGCCCACGCTGATGGCAGCAGCTGCAGGTGGCCCTTCAGCTGCTCCTCTCCTGGCTCCAACTCCAGTGTTTCCTGACGCACCAGAGGCTCCTGCTCCCACTGCCCCGGTGTCTGTGTCCCGCTTCACTCAGAGGAACAGGCGACGCAGGGCAGAAGAGGA
>NC_140212.1:28866260-28913760 GCF_951802725.1 Rutilus rutilus | reverse complement strand
GACGAGCCCGTTCTTAGGCTTTGCTTTTAATCTCTTCAGCCTGATTAGGGAAACCAGGATATTTCTGAGAAATTGGGGATAAAAACAGTCAGAGCCAGGCCGGTTAGCTCAGTTGGTTAGAGCGTGGTGCTAATAACGCCAAGGTCGCGGGTTCGATCCCCGTACGGGCCACTGTTTTTCTCTCGGACCTTCAGCTAATCAGGCCTTCAGCTCCGCTCGTCTCGAAAGTGACGGAAGGTCTCCCAGAAATCTCTGCTGGCTAAACCACCTGCCGACCCGGCCGAAATAGCTCAGTTGGGAGAGCGTTAGACTGAAGATCTAAAGGTCCCTGGTTCAATCCCCGGTTTCTGCAGAGGGGCCATGTCCGTGCCTTTTGGTCGAGGGGGTCCAGTGACCAAACTCCACCTCCTTTCTACCTGATTCCACATAGCCTCATCGCATCAGCAGTTGCGCATCCCCTCTGTTTTTTCCCCCTCCCTTCCTTCCGCAAAAAAAGGTTCCACCGAGATTTGAACTCAGATCGCTGGATTCAAAGCCCAGAGTGCTAACCATTACACCATGGAACCAACAAACCCTGAGGCCTGGCCGTCTGAAAGGCAGAAAGCGATGAGGCTATGTGGAATCAGGTAGAAAGGAGGTGGAGTTTGGTCACTGGACCCCCTCGACCAAAAGGCACGGACATGGCCCCTCTGCCGAAACCCGGGATCGAACCAAGGACCTTTAGATCTTCAGTCTAACGCTCTCCCAACTGAGCTAAAGCTGGGGAAGAATAGTCTGTATAAGAAGGGGAAGAAGGGGAAGAAGGGGAAGAAGGAGGGAGAAAAGAGGAAAAAAAATGTGAGAATTTCAGGAAGTCATAGGTTCGAATCCACGCCGTCACATAAAAATTTTTATTTTATCGATTGTTTAGTTTCTAAGTTGGATTTAGAAAGTAGTGTGTGTATTTGATTTTTATCGATTGTTTCATTTAAAAGTTTAATTTTTCTTTTTGAAGTAAACCATTTGAAGTCATAATAAAATTTCATCCATAATACTAAGATAGTCATTTTTGTCCAAATGCAATTAAGGTAATCATTTATTATGGCAGTAGGGGCAAAATAACCCCCTTATTACTGCATTCACACTATATTATAATATATTCAGAGTGAAAAGGAACAGCTAGGCTACTTGACACTGAATGCAACTGTACACTGAATTTTATTACATGCAATAAAACAAATAAATACAACACACCAGTCTTCATAGAGAAACAGATTTATTAACTATATACATATTAGAAAAATGTGGAAAAGTACTAAATTCACCATATGGAACAACAAAAGAACACAATAAGTATATAAAAATATTTGTATGTGCACTGTACTTATATATAATAGTTTATTGTTGTTTAATATTTATTATATATTTCAATATGTATTATAGTGTAATTATACATCCTTATACATACTCACATATACATATTTTTGTATTTTACTTGAAATGGTTTTCATAATAATAGTACAAGATTAAAAAAAAAAAGTGCACAGTATAATACTTTAAAATTAAATATGTATGGAAGATAAAAAAACAAAAAAATAAAAAACAAACAAGAGCTGAGCCAACCAAGAGAGCAAAATGAATAAATCACAGACACACAAGTGTTATTTTCTCATATTCTGTAACCACTGCTCCTTGGTAATTGTCTCTTTATTTGGGCAAAATATTTTGCCTTTGTACTGGCTATGGCCAGTTTCTTGTGTACGAAATTGGCCACACTTTCTGCACTTATTTGCATTTACAGTACGATTGTACGACCGTTTGGTTGGGGTGGCTGTGACATTTGCAGGTGGGTCAGAGGAAATTGCTCCAGGGTTAATGGTGGAAAATGGGCCTGGGCAGGGCAACAGTACCATCTGAGACACAACAGGGGCAGTGGGTGTGTCAGGAACCAATGGGTGCGAAGCTGTCGGCCTGGGATAAATTGTCCTTAGCTGGCTGAATGTGGCTGAACGCTGAGGGTGTAAGGCTGATGGCTCAAATGAAAATGCTGTGGCAGATGTACAGGTAGCTGAGGGCTGGATCTTTCTAAACTTGGTCTTTGCCTGTCCAGCTGTGTCTGGTGGCATCTGGTAGCTATGCAGCTGGTGGCTGTATTGTGGAGGCACAACAGGCTGCACTTGTGCTGGAGGCAGAGCATCCAATGCCACTGGACGTGCTTCAGGAAGCTCCAGCCCTTGCAACAGCACTGAGACCTCCTGACCCTTTAAACGTTCATTGTGCCACGTTGTAAGGGTCCTCTGATTTACCTCAACTAGCTGAAGGGTTGTTTCGCTCATCACCGTTCCATTGCTCAGAATTAGCTGCTGAATTCTTCTGTAATCGCGAAGAATTAGATCCCATCTTGACAGAGATTGTGTCCTCTGTTTTTTGGGGCTTCGGTGGATGTCACACAACCTTATGAAAATCAATTCAACAAGGCGACAACAATTAGGCCACTGTGCTGGAGAGCCACTAGAACCCAAAACACATCTCTTTGTGCTGTCGACACCAGGAGTGAAGACAGCTTTCTTTTTAGGGGACCTAAAACGTCCTGTAAGTAGCCTGTCTTGATGACGAGCAGCATACATCACCCTGTCTTTGTCAAATTGGTCCAGGTTCTGCCACAAACCCACAATGGTTGCAACTTGTTGGTTGGTAAGTGTGAGGCTTGCCTGTGTGCGCAGCTCCACCAGACACTCCGCCAACTCATCCACCCGATCCATTCCAGGAATGCAGTGCTTGTCAACAGCCTGGAAAAACATAACTGTTGGTTAGATAATTACATGCTAATTACATGTTGAGTTTGTGGATTTGCTGCTTAACCCCCTGAGGTCGGCGGTATCGCCGGCGATACCAGCTCGCTTTTTTTTTATCAGTGTAAAAGAAACTCATAAATACTCTGTTGACTTTGATTTTCCATAGGAGTTTCATACATCAATCGATTCTGTTAAATGTGTATTATTTTTCTGTATACTCACAATAAAAACAAAGTGTTGTGCTTTTCGCCAAATTAAGAAAAATAATCACGGAGCGCGATCTGCCTTCTCTCTGTCCGTGTAGTCCATTCTGAAACGCGTCCGAAAATGAATCATAACTCAGCGAATACTTCTCACACAGGCACGTGATATATGTCTTTATGAAGCTTGAAATCTCTTCTTTTAAATGAAGTAATTAATAAAAAAAACAAATGTTTTCAACTCATGTAATCCGTTTGAAAGCAAGGAGAGGTACCGTTTTTTCCTTCTGCCTAATTATCTCTATAATGAACTGAGGCCGCCCCGCCCCCGGCGCTATTGACATGGTAAATAGTTTAGGTGATCTATGCTTCGCACCCGCCCCCCGATCAATGCCTTGAAAACACGAAGTTTCATCAGATCAGATTCACTGATAGTTCATCGCGTTTAGAGAGGATGGCGCGTTTCTCCTGTAAAGACGCTCTTCAGATGATTCTGGACAGCGAGGAATAACTCACCTTGGCTTTTCCTCAGAGGAAGATTGTAACTCAGACGAACGGCAGCATGTTCAAGAGCGAGAAGACCTTGAAGAGTTTTCACGTGAGTAAATACGTGAACTCAAGTGGTCTAGTGGTAGAACATTTGCCTAGCGTGTCAGAGGTTCTGAGTTCGAATCCGCACTCATATGTTTTTTTTTTTTTTGTCAAATCAGATTATGTTTATCAGTGGTTGTATATCAGGCAGAGACATGTGTGTGTGTGTATTTTGTTTTGTAATTTCACTGGAACGAAAAGAGAGTCTCCACAACGGATTGAAGCGCGCGTCCGAGTGAAGACTGCGCGAGCCTAAAACAAACACAGTATCCGCGTCTGACTCGCGGGAATCCACGGCGCAAACCTGTGAGGGGCTGTGTTTTCTCGTTTATATTCCTTTTAGCATTTTAGCATTTATATTCCTTATAATAAAAATAAAAGACCTATGTTACAGACATATGAAAGACAACATTTCGTTGATTAGTTTTGGATAGATTATACATTTTTACTGTAAAATATCTGCCACCTCAAATAAGCTTTTATTTGCCAATTTTTTTGTCAAAAATAATCAAATAATCAATCAAATCCTTAACTTTGAAATATGTATGATAAAATGTATACTTTAGTTTGTACAAAGAAAGATTACACTTGAATTGTTGTTTATTTAAATATTTACAAGGTAGATGTAAACAAACTATTAAAAGGTAAATATAAGCCTTTTCTTTAAATAATTTTTATTGTGTTTTATTAGTGACAAATTTGGGGAGAAGATAAATATTCCAAAACTGAAAATACAGTATGAGAATTAACTGCACAATTACATGTTTTCCTTGGCTATTATAGGCCAAATTGCAAGCACAATATGTGGAAAAATAAAAAAGAATTGAGATGCTTCCAACTGTTGCTCTTGCATTCTTGTGGCTCAGTGACTCACCTGAATGAATGGCTAATTAAGTATGCGGTCCTCAGGTGTGAACCACATATGCATGATCTGTGACGCCCACTCCGCATATGGCCTTTCCAAACAGAAAGTGCTTTGCAAAATTCAAATCAATGTATTGTGTTATGTGAAGGATTAGGCAGGGTGATTTTCACATAATTTTGAAGAAAAAACACTAGGCGATGACATCCATTAGACAAAAGTCTTATTGGCACATATTTAGTGTGTGTTTTGTGGTCTTATTTCAGAAACTTTAGTTTTTAGTTTTTTCAATAACCACGCATAAACATTATTCTCTCAAAAATGCAGACATGTACATTCTTGTTGCTCACATATTATGGTAGCCCTGTTTGTGCTAAATAGTGTGTAATTTTTTTTTGTCATTAATATGTTTATAAGCAACTGAAAAAAGCACAAATGTCAGGGCATGTCAGAACATCTCAAGGACCCCAAAAACACCTCAGACCCCAGAGGGTTTTAAGGGCGAATAAATTAGAAACAATTGGTCTAGAAAAGAACATTTTACCATTGCTGAGGGCAGTGGTGCAGCTGATGGAGTCTGGAAACAGGGCAGTGGTGCAGCTGATGGAGTCTGGAAACAGGGCAGTGGTGCAGCTGATGGAGTCTGGAGACGGGGCACTGGTGGAGCCTGGAAACAGGGCAATGGTGCAGCTGATGGAGTCTGGAGACGGGGCACTGGTGGAGTCTGGAAACAGGGCAGTGGTGCAGCTGATGGAGTCTGGAAACCGGGCACTGGTGGAGCCTGGAAACAGGGCAGTGGTGCAGCTGATGGAGTCTGGAGACGGGGCACTGGTGGAGCCTGGAAACAGGGCAGTGGTGCAGCTGATGGAGTCTGGAGACGAGGCACTGGTGGAGCCTGGGAACAGGGCAGTGGTGCAGCTGATGGAGTCTGGAGACGGGGCACTGGTGGAGCCTGGAAACAGGGCAGTGGTGCAGCTGATGGAGTCTGGAGACGAGGCACTGGTGGAGCCTGGAAACAGGGCAGTGGTGCAGCTGATGGAGTCTGGAGACGGGGCTCTGGTGGAGCGGAAGGAGTCTGGAGACGGGGCACTGGTGGAGCCTGGAAACAGGGCAGTGGTGCAGCTGATGGAGTCTGGAGACGGGGCACTGGTGGAGCGGAAGGAGTCTGGAGACGGGGCACTGGTGGAGCCTGGAAACAGGGCAGTGGTGCAGCGGGTGGGACTGGTGGATCTATAAGGAATGAGTCATCTAATGCCACAAGATTTGTAACTGTGGCTTCCTCTCCCAACAAATCAATGAAACCCTCATCCTCTTCCCCTTGCTCCTCCACATCTATCTCCTCCAGCAACTGAGAGGTCCTATCGGAGGTAGGGCACATGTCCTCCAGGGGCTGACTATTCTGCCTCAACAAATATTGCACTCCAATGAGCTCCCCTGAGGAAATATTTGGAACAGGAAACATTTTTAAAGGAAATTAATCAGAAAGGTTTATTAAAATGCAGTAAATCTTTTTGTTGTCAGCTTGTGCATGAACAAAAAATCTGTAATTCAGAGGGCATCATAAAAAGACAGGGTTACTCTATATTCTAGTAATAATTTTATTTTCTATCCTGACACCTAGGACACAGAATCCAGTGTACAAAAATTCTGGTAGTATTATTTTTCTCAGATCTGTCAAAAATTACATAATTTTTGTCCAGAAACACTTGAACTTGTGAACATTGTGAACTGCATTTATCAAAATATATTTACCTGTGTATACTGCAGGTGGAGTGAAGCAAGGGACCAATTTCCTGCCATACAACTTGTTGTAGTTCTCATTGACAGAGTAAACCAGCTCCCCTGTGTAAGTACGCAGGGTTGAACTTCCACCCTGCAACAGCAGCAGCAGCCCGGTCCTGATTCCAGCGTAACAAACCTTCCAGGAGGTTGTAAGATTAATAAGGGAATAGGATCAATATAACTCAAAGGGGATTGAATTACAGGGAATTATTATGCAAATTATTCAGAATTAATATTTAACACTTTATCAACTATTCGTCCACCGATAAGTTGAGATTAGGGTATTTTATCAATTCTGGACAGAATATTATCCCGTGGCCTACGGTAATAATATCACAAAGTTATGATAACTGATTAATATGAGCAAGGTAGCAAAATCTACAGTTTAAGGCAGTAACTTGTAAGCACACAGCACAAGACGCTTGTATGTAAAATCAACCAAGACTTTATTGAACTACTCTAATACACACAAACTAAACTAACGAGAACACACAAACATTCATTCAAATAGTGACAGATAGTGATGTTATTAACGGAGTGTGAATGGAGTCCCAAATGTCTAGTGTTAGACACTATTTCTTGACCGCAACCTGAGAGAATCAACCTACTAGCACTTTAATCTTAGTTCGTTTTCTTAATAAGATTTGCACCAGTTCAGCCAGAATTAGGAGATATTGTGTACTTGCGTTTAGATGCTCCTGAGCGCGTGCGTTCCCTGTGACGAAGTTGCCGGAGAGGGAATCTCTTCGGCGCTGATTGGCTGGCAGTCGGTCGATGATGCGTTCTGAGGGACAACACTCGATGGTGAGTGGTTGGTTGGCTTTGCCGGGTGGCGCTTCGTTCGCGGGATTTCCTGGATTGCGGGTTGCTATGCAACGGAGTTTCCTCTGAATCTGGAGCGACTCTGAGAGGGGTTTCTTTGACGAAGTTCAACGAAGGATCTTACGGAAGAGTTGATGAGTTTTGCGTGAGCTCTTGGTGGTTTGAAGAGTATGTAAACATACACGCTGGACGATGGAAAGGTCAGCAAGAGCAAAAGTCACTGCAAAAGCGAGGCACAAGGCAGGCAAAAAGCAAGGCAAAAAGCAACTCATAACTGCTTGTCATTGGGTTATAAGCGTGTCCATCTGACCCGTCCTTCCTAGTGCGACAGCCAATCAGATATTGTCTTGGGCGGGACCTACGCCCCGTTCTCCGGTTCTTGCATGTAATTAGCGTAAAGTCCACATGATCACGTGTGCCCAAACTCCTGAGAGTTTAGTTAAACGCTTTAATAAGTAAACCTAATAGTTTAAATATGGTGCATCCTACACACATCTACTTTATATCAACATTCTAGAAATCATTTACCCATCAAGTAGGTACCAAAATACATATACTTCCCATAGTTGAGGTGGAACTAAATAAGGATTTCGCTGTGATAAGTGTTTAACACACAAAATTAACTTCAGTAATATACAGCATACATAACACAGAGAATACACATGTATGAGGCAACTTCTGGTGATTAGTTCCTATAACTGAGGTAGAAAACCTTACAAATAGGCTGTAATGAAAGTTAAACACACAGAAAGAACTCCACAGGTTACATAAAATATACATGATACTTAAGATATATGTGAGGTAAATACTGGTGATCAATTCAGCTTATTGGAAGCAATTTTGAGATCGTTGTTTGTATTAAACCACAAGTGGGTTAATTTCAGTCTATTGGTTTTGGAGACAAAAGTCTCTGGAATTTACAACTGCAGAAAGGGGGGTGTCCCCTGGTTTAGGGTTTGTGGTGATTCTGGGCCATAAGAATGCTTTAGCATCCTTCGTTTCCTGATAAGGCTGTGGATTTATGCATTGGGGTCACCACAGGGTTCTTGGCCATTTGGTCTTAAGTTTGTGGAACAAAGAGGAATCTTTTCCTGCTGTCCTGGCATCGCTGGTTTGAGATTAGACACACACAACAAGGGAAAGGGGGGTGACATCTCCTTTAGCCATCTCGGCACCATGACTGTGTTTTATGACTTACTAATGATTCACTGGGGAATCGTTCCGAACTGTGGAATGTGGTGTTGGGTTAATATGAAATGGACCGTTCAAGGATAATCCTACAAGGTAAATCTGGAAATTCAGGCTGTTTGCGCCGTTCCCTAGAAAAATAAATAGAAAGCCAAACATTGTTTTAAGAAACTGCAAAAGAGAAAATATTATCTGTTAACTGATATAAACAAATATCTAAATAAACAGGAATTTGTGGCAAGATGTGGTATAATCTGTCATGACAAACCTGGAATAAATCTGTTTAGGTGGCAGTGAAATGATTCCAGGGATGTGGAGCCTCTGGCACACCTATACGTTTTTAGAACCATCCCACCCTTGTTTATGGTTCCAGTTTCCGTGTAGAGTGGCACATCTGGAGGGTCCTGGATACAGGTGACGTGCCGTCTCTGGACATGCCAGATGTGCTGCATCCTCACACTGTCAAGGAGAGGAACACCAAGGGCGTCATTCCCCTTGCCACCCATGAGCTCTCTGATGAGCATATCAAGGAGGCGGATAGTGGTTTCCTCTCCTCGTGTTCTCCTCCTGCAGTGTTGGGCCAGCTCATCTTTGCTTATATGACGGTCAAGCTCTGCCGCTGTCATTGCAGGCCAGCCCTGTTGGGTGAGTTGCTCCCTCTTGGCCCTTCTCAGCAGAGTGAGATCCCCTGCATCCCACTCAAAAATACAGGACGACAACCTAGACATAAAAGTAGGGTACAACTGGTGGGCATCAGTGGTGCACCCTACTGCCAAACGTCGCATAAAATGCCAAATGTCTAGGCGAACGATGACATCGGGCCAGCTGCTGAACCGTCTCTTCAGTTTAGTCTCTCCCACTTCCTTGCAACAGTCACAGTCCACATACAGGATAGTGGGAGGATCAACACCAGCTCTCTGGTACCTCTCCATCAGCCCTGCAGCCATGAGGTCTAACCCAGCCCCTTCATTCGCAGTCAGGACACTCATCAGCACCTGACCTACCTCATTGCCTACTGAGGTAAGCCACTGTGCTGTGCCTTTTGCAGGCCCACTCAACTTCTTGGTGATCTAAAAGAAACAATAAACATAACAAATAATACAACATACATCCAAATCAGTAACACTGAAAAATAAAGCTATTTTGGTCTAACAATTCATTATAGAAAGGAGTACAGTCATTAAAGCAGCTCCTCTAACCTTCTTAGTTGAATCCATTTTTAAAATTGATCCATACGTGGATGTGATGCTGGCCTTGATGTGATCGAGCCTGTTGAGGATGTCCTGACTGTATACAGTGAGGAGCCATTTGTAGCTGGGTACTGGAGCAAGTGGTGGTGGTTCCTGGAAGTGCAGTGGCTGCAGGCCAGGCTTATCTAAAAAGGCCACACACTCTGATGTGTACCGAGCCACACGTTTTAACCACTCCTCACTGTGGTTCTCCCTCAGCTGGCCGATGATCCTCACTGGGCCATTCCCCATGCCCCTCTCACGCAACAAGCAAATAACTCGAATGTCACAGGCATACCTTGGAAAAAAAAGTATTTATTCAAGTATCTTATTATCAGGTATCTAATTATTGTAAGAAGTATTTATCAAAAAAGGTAGCATATGAGCAACATGACTGCAAAATATTTACTTGCGTGTGAGGATGATCCTGAATTCAGATCGATGGGCCAGGTCCAACTGCTGCAACACAGCATGACTCCAGGACAGGTAGCTGGTTCTACATCTGGTACAGATCAGGGTCTCTGTCACCAGGTTGTAGTATCTGTCAATATCTAACACCTGTCGTACTCTCCTGTGCAGACCACCACCACACAGCTGATGCCTGGCACAGGCAGGATTAGTGCTTAGGATTAGGATTAAACTCAATTTGCGTATCTACCCCGAATTGATAAAATAAAATAAAATTCTGAATCAAAACTATAAGGAAATTAAACTAATTTGTTTAGATTTGGTTTGTAGTGAATTCCAAACCTGCACACATATGTAGCAGTAGGCATTAGCTCCGCCTATTAATGCTCGGCTGGATGGTGATTTAGCCCAAGTTATGATGACTATAAATGCGGTTGGTGTACGTTACCTGTGAGGGCATTACACGTGACGTCATGTCGTTGTTGTTCCGGCGCGGTGTGCAAGAGCTGGAGAGGTAAGAGCTGCCGGTTAGCGACTCTGTTGCAAATGATTCCTGTGGCATTGGGTAATATAGACTTCTTTGTTATAGTGGACAGGGGAACTAATCGGCGTACACTCGGCGGCGCTCGTTGTTGTGCGAACTTTTAGAAACACGGATGAGTTTCGTGGTTCTTTAATGACGTGCTGTTCAGGTATGTTTTCAACCTTTTATATTTAATGCCTAGTCCAACTCAAGTCCGCTTGGTGAGTTTCCTCTTTGTTTTAATCCAGGTATGTTTCATATGCCTGTTTAAGGTTATGGTGGGCTGTCGTCGTCATTGTCGTTCACTGGACGTTTTAATCAACAGTCCGGTTCAACATAAACTGCTGAGCGACCACAAACTTACTGCGTGCTGCTGTTTGGCTTGATTTCACGGATATACTACTGTCGAGCGATCACAAACTTACTACGTGCTGCTCTGCTGTGTAGCCTTACTGACTAGCGTCACTGCGACGTCTTCGACCTCAACGGCACCATTAACGTTAATTTTTCTCTTTCATTCCATGAGAATTGGTGTGGATGTTTTTATTGCCTGGGATTTGATATTGGGTACGCAGAATGTAAGGAGCTGTATTTAAAGTGACTCTTGATGCTCATTATTCTTAGTTATCACTGTTCATTGTTGTTTTAATTTAAGTTTCTTTTTTTTGGTTTATTTATTATTATGTGAATGTTTGTTTTGTTTAATTCTTTCTTTTTGGCTCAAGTGCTGTCTTTGTGGCCCGGTACGAGTTAAACAAACACCTGGTCTGTATTTTCCTGATGCTGTCTAGGATATCCAGCTATCTAACTGTTCTCACAAGAGTACCCTGGATTTAAGTGGGGAATGTGTAATATTCAACAATGTTGTGAGGTGATGATCATCTGGAATGTATCTGTCTGTGATGAGACTGCTTGTTATCATACTGGCTTGAGATGAACATTGTGCAATTGGGTCAAACAATTGTTTTTGTGTATTTCTTGTTTTCTCCTTTTGTTTTCTTTATTTTGTGGTGTATGAGTCTGATGTGTGTTCTTTATTGTAGGCCTGGGCGGCAGGGAAACTAAGGGCGGCAGCCCTTCTCATCTTGGTGGTGGTATTTTGGAGTGATTGCTGTGCCACCTGGAGGTGTTTGACTGAGTGCAGTGTGTGTGTGTGTGTGGTTTTCTTTATTTCTTTTCTTTTAGGAGAATAGGGAGGCCCCTTGAGTGGAGTAATTTGGCTGCCGTTCCCAATTTCCGTCGCCAGGAGTGTCCCATTTTGAATATCCTTTTTCTGATTATTGTTTTTTTCTTTCCTTTTTTTTATTGTTTGTATCATTTTAATCAATAAAGTGATTTTATTGTTTGTATCCTTCACCCATGTCTCATGCCTGACTCCAACCAATACGAGCCTGTGAGCCTTGTGTGCTCCTGATTTGTTTAGGGCGATTCCCTGGTAATAAGCCCCCAGGGTGGCGTAGTTGGTTTATTCATTTGGTGTCCCTGTTTCTGAGCCCATCGCCACACATATATTCAAACGCACATAACTATAGAACCCGTTCTTAATGCGCATCTGAACGCCATCAGCGTTTCTCACAGGTTCGCGTTTAAAGTCTGTGTAGAGAGAATGGTGTCGTCTTGGCGGCCCTAATTTAAAAACAAATGATCGTTGCGACGGAAGCGAATCAATCAAAACTAACTTTAGCTGGAAAATAACTTTATTAAAGAACCGCTATAAAGCCAAAACAATCTTACGTTAAATTATACATTTATCTCTGTAAAGCTGCTTTGAGACAATCTACATTGTTAAAAGCGCTATATAAATGAAAATGACTTGACTTGACTAGTACACTGGAGCCGCACCTTCCATAGCCTATATGGCATCCAGAGCAAGAGCCGCTGTGAAAAAAATCGATCAGGTGCTGGAGCTTGGTGGTACAACAGGGCTGGTGGTGGGGGGTGATACCACAACTGCAGGTTTTCACGCAGCTCCAGTTTACCCTTTGCACCAACCCTAAAAAGTGCTTCCGACACCCACTTCTGGTCCTGCTGTGGCATTGTCTGTGGCCACAGTAGTGGGAGATCTGCAGGGTCTTCTGGCTGAGATGAGACCTGCTGATATTATCAAAAACATTGGTTTAAATAAAAGTTAAGAGAGCATTAAATGACAAAGGCATGTTTATATTTCGAATGACATCTTACTGGGCTCCTCACAACAGCAAACTCAGAATGAATCGATGGTGTTGCTGTTTCTTTGGTGTGTTGTGATCTCTGAGCTGGAGGAAGGAAGAAGGAAGAGGAGGACTTGATGACAGGCCGATGAGGTTTAGGGGATAGAGGAGGACGAGGATCAGAGGGTGGGCATGAAGCTGCGGCTGAACTGGAGTGCTCTAATGTCTGTGGAGTCAAACGTTATGATTAATCTGTTAAGGGGATTGCATTTTTTATTAAATAAAATGATGTAGTGTCATGGTAAAAGAAGTCATGATGTCTTTCATATTAACCTGAGATGTTTTCCTCTGGATGCTTAAATTGGGTTTCGCTCCTGCCACATGTGAGCCTCCAAACCTTGACTTTTCAAACTAAAAGGAAAATGTTAGGAAAAATATAGGAAAATGTTGAGATGTTTCAATGTCTGCAGTGATACCTACAATCGTAAGGTCTGCTCACCATTGACAATGTCAGCTTGGGTTTCTTTGCAGGATGTGACACATCACTGATGGAGGGTGAGCTATGGGCAGGGGTGCTCTGTGATGCATCCACTGTGACTGGTGGATGAACCATAATATTATACAGTCCTCCTAATGCCTAACTTTAGATATGAAGACACATTGATATTGCAAACACATGAACATATGCAACTTGAACTAGGCTAATTGAAGTTACCTTGTGAAATCCACAAATACACTTCTGAGCTTCCTTCAGAAGGGTGGTCTGCCCCCTCATTTGCAGAGGGCATTTTTCTATCTGTGAACATAAAGTGTAGCTATGACACTGTAGTCCATGTTTTCTCAAAACTGTCATCTTAATTATATCAATATTACATTGTATTTACATTGTAAATAATTACATATCCATACACATAAATAAAAATAGCACAATTTATTATTATACGAGTTTATTAGTTCACCCATGAATCTAGCTACATAATTTACCTTCTGATACAACTCATGCCATCTTTTTTGTCGGGGAGAAGGTCTATTCCCCTCCCTCGATGGCCAAACTCCTGTTCGGGCAAAACTCTCCAGACGCGCAAGCCAGTCAGCATCGCTCATGCCTTTGTGTGACTTAGTTGAAGCCATGTCGTTGCCTGAAACAATACAGGACATGTTACACTAACTGCCATTGTAGCCCGGCAATACGGCATTAACCCTCCTGTTGTGTTCATTTCATGTTAGCTAGTTTTGTGTTCCTGGTCCAAAATGACCGCCACATTATAGCAGTTTATAAATCCAAAATAATACATACTGTATATCATCACCTAATGTTGTGATAGATCTTTTCAACTTAAGTTTTTGTAAACATTAGCCTACAAGTTTTGAACTTCTATTTGCTATTTATGGCCTGTATGCCTCATTGACCTGGGCTCATATAACTTGTTTTGGAGTAAAAAACATAATGTATGGATTATTTTGACTATAACAAATACTCAGATTAAACATTGTGTTATTTCAACTGTGTCCATCTGATAAATGGGCATGTGGCTGAATTTATTTTTAATTATATTTTTATTATATTCTCGTCCATTCACTTCTAATGACTGGTCATTTTTGACCACAGGTTAAACAAAACACCCAAAAGTTAAACATTATCCAAATTTATTTTGTGTGTTCAGATAATCAATTTAGTACAATGAGCTTTATTGTACATTGATTTATCCATGTCCCATGAAGTAACATACACTATCAAATATGCTATCTTACTATATTATCTTGTATAATTGCAAGTAATGCTGTCAGAAAAAAAAATAAATTAACGTTGCTGACAAAAATAAGTTAGGTATAAGTCAGGTGACGTTAAAAAAACAATAAGGTTTGCTTGCTGACTGAAGTTACACAAAGTCAGACAACACCGGATAAAACTATTTACATTACAAATAGAGCTGCGGCAATTAGCCTAGCAACTGATAACTTAGCAGCTAACTTACCTTATTATTTACACAATGACAGTTAATTTACCTTATCAGTTGAGGTAATCGTAAGGTAATTTTACGGAGCCAATCTTGCTATTCCTAAAATACAGAAAACGTAAGCCATTTCATTAACGATAAATACAATAACTGTAAATAACAATAAATACAATAACTATAAATAACATACCTGAGCAGCTTGCGGAATATAAATAGCCTAACACCGGAGATTGTGCTACGTGCGGTGATTGGTTTATGAAAAATGGACCTTGCCATTTCATTGGACTGACAAAAATGGAGAGAATATGAGCGGAGATTGGATGGAATTTGCTCAAAGATGGACAAAAATGGACTATGTGCGGTGATTGGTCTATGAAAAATGGACCTTGCCATTTCATTGGATGGGCAAAAATGGAGCTCGTAACGTAATTGGTTTTTAAAAGAAGGAACTTGTCATTGTATTGGATAGATTTTACAGACTTTTGGATGTCAGGTACCGCCATTTCGGCCGGGTCGGCAGGTGGTTTAGCCAGCAGAGATTTCTGGGAGACCTTCCGTCACTTTCGAGACGAGCGGAGCTGAAGGCCTGATTAGCTGAAGGTCCCGTACGGGGATCGAACCCGCGACCTTGGCGTTATTAGCACCACGCTCTAACCAACTGAGCTAACCGGCCTGGCTCTGACTGTTTTTATCCCCAATTTCTCAGAAATATCCTGGTTTCCCTAATCAGGCTGAAGAGATTAAAAGCAAAGCCTAAGAACGGGCTCGTCCGGGATTTGAACCCGGGACCTCTCGCACCCTAAGCGAGAATCATACCCCTAGACCAACGATCCAACACAGATGCCCCCCCTGCCGCTGCCCGCTTGCACGGCTTAAAGTGCAATATTTGAATTAAATCTTCCACCAAATGGTAGCCAGTGCAAAGTTGCCAGCACAGAGGAAATACGGTCTCTTTTCTTTGTGGCCATTGGAAATCGGGCTGCAGCACCCGCACGGATGCTAGGGATCGCTCCTCGACTTTGTCCCTGAGAGCGATGGACTCCTGCTCTCCATCGTCAAGGGGAATTAGCTCAAATGGTAGAGCACTCGCTTAGCATAAGAAGGGGCCCAATCTTTGCGCCCCCGCACGCAAGCGAAAAAGACGCAGAAAACGGGAATGTACCCACAAATTTCCCCTGCAACATTATTATGGCTTTATTCCTGTGCGTTATGAAGGAGTTTTAGTTACATGTGAAACAAGTCACTCTCCGCGGGCTGGATTCGAACCTCTGTTTTGCGTGCGATCAACTGCGCCTGCGTCTTCATTTAATTATCTATGACATCATTATATTGGTTGATATTTTGTGTGTATTATAGTTTAATGTTTATGGTTTAATCAAATTAATAAAAACATTTTTTTAAATATGTGTTTTTGTGAGGGATATGATTTGATTGACCTGATTTATCAATTTGTTTTAAGACACTTCAAAATGTTTTATTAAATGTTTTTTGTGTATATAATTTTTTTAAATATTGCATATTACATGTTGTTTATGGTTTAATAAAATGAATAAAATTGTTTCTTCAAATAGCCTATGTGTTTTTTGTGAGGGATATGATTTGATTGATATGATTTAACAGATTTATTTTAAGGCACTTCAAATGTTTTATTAAAATGAATACACACAAATATTTAAATGACACTTCAAATGTAAAATGTTTTATTAAAATGAATACACACAAATATTGAAATGAGTACACAGACACATATATATGTACATACACACTGGACACACGTAGAGTAATATATACAAAATATATACAGGAAAGAAACCAATTGTTTATTGAGGAGGTGGAGTTTGGTGCTGGCGCTGTTCTGCCAACCAGTCATCTAAAGATTTGCCATTTGAGGCAGCCAAGCAAAATGTGGCATTACCATATCGGCTATGGCCAAACTCTTTGGTTTTGGGCTGCCCACATTTGCTGCACATGTTAAAGGTAACCCCCCGCACATACTTCCTCTTACGGACTCCGCTTTCCGTCTCCTGGGCCCGCCGGCGCCGGTTCCTCTGGGTGTAACGGGACACAGGTGCAGCGGACACAGGTGCAGCAGACACAGGTGCAGCAGACACAGGAGCAGGCGGAGCTGGGCCTGCACCGGATGTTGACGCACTGGAAGGGGGAATCACCATTGACACGGTCATGTCTGGGTTAAGGACTAGTGACAATGACCCAGGTGCTGAAATGGGCTGCACAAGTCCTGATGCTGTGGGGGCAGGTGCAATGGGGCACACCATGGTGGTGGCAGCAGCGGGCCGTCGACCTGGTCGCAGAAGAGGAGCCTGTCCTTCTCGATTTGGCGGAAAGATAAAGGTATGTTTTGGGCCTGAGGTCGATGCCGCTTCATCCAATTTTTCCCTCGGTGGAGGAAGCTGCATATCAGCCACAGCAATTTGGTCAGGTGGAGTCAGTCCCTGAGCGAGGACACTCATTTCCTGTTTCTTCTGCTGCCGTTGAAACCTGAAATTATATATATATGTTTATAGAAGTATTCAGTTAATTTGAAGCAAATAATGTGCCTTGCTTACCACTGAATGAGTGTCTTCTGGTTTAGCTCAAACAGCTGGATCATTGTTTCATCCATTAGCCTGCGATTGTTAAGCACCAGCTCTCGGATGTGGTGGTAATCCGAGAGGATTTTAGACCACCTGGGGGTGCAAACTCCAGCCTTCTTGGTCGGCGACTTGTGTAAAGCACACAGCTTTGTACAAATGGCCTCAACCAAGCGGCTGGTGCTGGGCCACTGTGCTGGACCCCCGGGATGTCCAATCAGACACCGTTTCACACTCTCCACACCCGGTGTGACTCCGGACCGCTTCGGTGCCTTAAAGCGCCCATGTGTCAGCTGAGGCTGATGTCGAGGCTGATAGTTGACCCGCTGTTTGTCTGTGTCATGGAGAGCTGTCCACAGCTGGATGGCCTCTGTCACCTGCAGGTCAGTGAGGTAAGGAGCCTCACGAAGACCAACCGGGTAACTAGCCAGATCCTGGACCTTGTCCCACCCAGCGATGCCATCGGGCCCAATGACTGCTCCCTAGTAAATTCAGATTCTTGTTAATATATGTGGAATAAAATGAGATTGAAATTAAATAAAGCCCTTAAAGTGTCTTACCTGAGTTTCGTCGGAGAGACTGCTTCCAGTGTCAGATGGCTGTGACAACACTGAAGGCGCAGGGGCAAGATGCTGTCCTTCTCTAGATGAAGTGGATGGCTCAGCCAGGGACACGTCAGCCATTGATACGTCAGCCAGTGATGCTGGGGACTGAGGCTGAGGCACAGATGAGGGGCTGTTTGCGAGATCACCGCAAGGGTCATTCTCGTACAGCACTGGAACTGTGATGTCCTCCGTGATGTCTTCCTCAAATCCCTCATCTTGCAGGTCTTGGTCATCAATTTCCTCCACCAGCCTGTCTTCATCCTCTGGGTTCTGGAGCACTGGAGTCAGTGCTTTGCCAGTCTGGCTGTAAAGGTACTCTATTCCGAGCAATTCACCTACAAGAATAAAATGGAAAAAAAAGTAGTTTTCTTAATATTTTGTCTAGTAAATTTAAGGCTAAATAGATAACTTAGTATAATATTACAAAATAACAAATTAATGAATTTCTTGCCTGTATATGCTCCAGGAGGGCGATAGCGCTCATCCCAGGGCTTCCCAAAGACTGTCTGGCTAAGCTGGTCCACAGCCTCTCTCATGGCACTGCCATATGACCGGATGGAGGACGCTCCTTTTATGGCATCTTCCATCCGGGCATCATTCCAACGCATCAAGCCCTCAAGGAGATAGGCCTGAAAATGCGCATCACTGGCACTGGTTCCTAAAAGTTACATAAATAAAAAAGGTTTTATACGTCACATATGTACAAGATATTTACTACACATGAGATGCTATGAAGTAACTGGTAACATGTAATAGAGTTATGTAACATTCAAAAATGATTGTCGTTATAACCAGAGTTACTAGTGACTTGTCAGGCAAGACAGCTTTGTCAGTGCTTTTATGACATCAGAAAAGAACTGTAATATTACTGTAAATTGTGACATTTATTAATGTGACATTACTTTAATGTAATGGAAGCAGTTACAGTGCTTACATGTTTTACAGAAAAATTTGTAATCCATATGTATGTAATACCTGGAATAAAACGGCTCAGGTGGAGGTGGAATGACTCCAAGGAGGTAGAGCCTCGAGCACACGTGTAGCAGCACAGCTCCACACCGCCTTTCTTCAGTGTCCCCTTCTTTATGTATAGCGGAAAGTGCTCTGGGTCTTGGATACACTGTACATGCTTCCGCTGTTCTTTCCATATCTGCTGGATCCGTTCGTGGTTCAGAAGTGGAACTCCGAGAGTGTCCTTCCCGTCCGCACTGTCAAACTGATCAATCAGTTTCCCAATCAATATGGTGGTTTCCTCCTCCCCCCTGGTCCTCCTCCGGCAGTGCAGTGCCAACTCCCTCCGGTTAATGCGAGCACTGACCGCCTTTTCTGAGATGTAGCCAGTCTTCTTTGCCGCCAGCTCACCCTCCTTTGCACGGCAAAGAGCAGCCACATCCTCTGGATCCCACTGGAATATGGACATGGACAGCCGTGCCATGAAGATCCCGTAGAGCGGATGAGCCTCTGTCGTGACACCTGCAGCAAATCGCCGCATTAAATGCCAGATGTCAAGGCGCACTTCAAGCTCATCCCATTCCGAAAACATGGCCTTAACCTGAGACTGGCCGTGCTGACTGCAGCAATCTCTGTCCACGTACATCACTTTTGGGGATGCCTCTCCTGCCTCTCGGTAGCGTTTCATTAGGCCAGCTGCCATGGGGTCCAGTGCATGTCCCTCGGCGGCTGTTAGGACAGAGACAAGGACTTGGCCGTGTTCGTTACCTACATTTGTGCACCAGGCAGCTGTTCCTGAAGCAGCACCGGCAAGTTTTTTTGTGACCTATTGGGGAAAATAGAAGAGTAAAAAAAAAAAAGTATAACAAAATAAAAACTCATAACTGTTCATTATGTACACGCACATATCCATTTCTGAACAATTTCTGGATATAAACAGGGCTGTGATACCTTTTTTGTGGAATCCATCTTGAGAACACAGCCAAAGACGGATGTAATTTTGGCCTTGACCTCGTCCAGTCGCCCCAGAACATCCCTGGCGTACACAGCTAACAGCCACTTAGGTTTAGGTAGGGCAAGTAAAAGGGGAGGCTCAGCAAACACAGGAGGCTGCACAAGGGAGGACCTTGTGAATGGTTCACAGGCAGTCAAGTACTGCAGGACACGCTGTGTCCATGCCTCACTGTGCTGTTCCATCAGCTTCTTGTAGAGCTGAGTCACACTGTTGCCCAGTGTCCTCTCCCTCATCATCCTCACCACCCGGTTGTCACATGAGTATCTAAGGAAACAACAGTATAATCATGCAAATGCTTTGGTTGGAAAAAATAACACAAATAAAAGCGCCTAATGGTTGTGATTATGAATTACCTGTATGTCAGCAAAGCTGGAAACTGACTGCGGTGGCCCATATCCAGCTGCCCCAAAATGTCCTCGTTCCAGGCTGGATACTTTTTTTTGCAGCGTTTGCACTCCAGATACTCAGTGGCAAGATCATACCACCCATCGATGTCCAAGACCTTGCGCACGGTACGATAAAGTCCTGCCGCAGTAAGTCTGTGCTTACCACAGTCTGGGCGGACGCAGACAAGAGGAAACAACCACATCTTTAGCGGCATCCATAAGAAAATGGGCCGACAAAAGAAGAGGTCGGGTGAGGCGGGTGGCTGGGTGTTTATCAAAGGGGGCTGAGGAGGATACCACCAAAGCTTCAGCTGGGACACTATTTCTGGCTTTCCGGTTCGCAGGTTGGCCTTAAACAGTGTGTTCCGGATCCACTCATGCTGGAAAGGTGGAAGATGATCTTTCCAGTGACCTGGAAGCTCAGCTGGTGGCTGATGATGAGGAAGATCTGGTGTCTGTGCTGTTTCCGCTGATGGAGACGGACCAGCACAGGCCTCTGAGTGAACAGTAATAAAAACAGTATAAGGACGACTCAATGTTTAATTAAGTTGGCTTGGGAAAGCCAACTTACTGAAATCCTATTTAAACTTATTAAGTTGGCTTGAGAAAGCCAACTTACTGAAATCCTATTTAAACTTATTATTATTAAGTTGGCTTGAGAAAGCCAACTTACTGAAATCCTATTTAAACTTATTAAGTTGGCTTGAGAAAGCCAACATATTGAAATCCTATTTAAACTTATTATTATTTTTCTTCTGACCCTAAAAAAATCTATATCAAACTCCTCCTAGAGCTTTAACTCTACATACTCCAAACTCGGCTCAGACACTCAAACTGATCTGACTCGGTATGCTATATCTTTTCAGACTGATCGGACTTACGGTTTTCCTAAAAATGACGATCAAAACTCGAAAAAACTCATTCAAAAACTCCCATTGACTTACATTGGGGAGTTCTAAAAAATTCAAACCGACAAAAATTTAAATCTAAACACCTTGAAGACTAAACCAAACTGCCGTTCTATATACTATATGAGCCATTGAGACTCATTTAAACTAATAAACTCTAAACTATAAACACTTATAAACTAATTAACTTATAAACTCATGAATTCATAAACTTATGAACTCTTAAACTCATAAATTAATAAACTCTGAACTCTTAATCTCATTTAAACATAAACTCTAAACTGATTTAAACTTATAAACTCAAAACTCAAGAACTCATACACTTATAAACTCATCAATTTATACACTTATAAACTCTAAACTCAGACACACACACTGAGTTTATGAGTGAGTGTGTGAGCGAGTTAGTGGGTGTGTGTGTGTGTGTGTGTTTGTTTGTGTGTGTGTGTGTGTGTGTGTGTGTGTGTGTGTGTGTGTCTATCTAACTTATTTTTCTATCTGTCAAACTTCAAACTACTGTAAACTACTGTAAACTTCAAACCACTATAAACTTTCTTAAGTTTAAATCTTCCAGCTCCCAAGCAACTCCATAGCAACCAAACTCGAGTACCCTAGCAACCGTTTTGAAAGACCTATATCTCTGTATCAGAACATCGTATAGAGATGAGGTTTGGCTCTTTTGACTCATGCTAGCAAACAGCACTTCCAACATACTACACATGCTAGCAGTAAATAGCTACATGCTAATAGTGATTAGTTAAGTGTTAAATCATGCCAAGATCATGCTAAGAACTCTATAAAAACTCCATAGTAACCATCTGTGACAACTACCAGCCACCTATTAACACCATATCAACCGCCCTGAATACCTTAGCAACCGCCTAGCAACACCATAGCAACCACCCATAACACCCTAGCAACCGCCTATCAACCACCCAGAACAGCCTAGCAATCACCCATAACACCCTAGCAACCGCCTAGCAACCACCCTAGCAACCACCCAGAAGACCCTAGCAACCACCCAAAACATCCTAGCAACCGCCTAGCAACCACCCAAAACACCCTAGCAACCACCCAGAACACCCTAGCAACACCCTAGAAACCACCCAGAATACCCTAGCAACCGCCTAGCAACCACCCAAAACACCCTAGCAACCACCCAAAACACCCTAGCAACCACCCAGAATACCCTAGCAACTGCCTAGCAACCACCCAAAAGACCCTAGCAACCACCCAAAACACCCTAGCAACCACCCAGAATACCCTAGCAACCGCCTAGCAACCACCCAAAACACCATAGCAACCACTCAAAATATCCTAGCAACCGCCTAGCAACCACCCAAAAGACCCTAGCAACCACCCAAAAGACCCTAGCAACCGCCTAGCAACCACCCAAAAGACCCTAGCAACCACCCAAAATATCCTAGCAACCGCCTAGCAACCACCCAAAACACCCTAGCAACCACCCAAAACACCCTAGCAACCACCCAAAAACCCTAGCAACCACCCAAAAGACCCTAGCAACCACCTAGCAACCACCCAACACACCCTAGCAACCACCCAGAATACCCTAGCAACCGCCTAGCAACCACCCAAATTACCCTAGCAACCGCCTAGCAACACCATAGCGACCACCCATAACATCCTAGCAACCGCCTAGCAAAAAAACGTTCTGGTCCAAACTTTCTCAAGCCAACTTAAAGTTTGTCTCGACGAACTTTCGCATCTAGTTATTATTCTTCTTCTTATTCTTCTGACCCAAAATTTATCAACTCTAACTCCTCCTAGAGCTTTAACTCTACAAACTCCAAACTCGGGTCAGACTTTCAGACTGTTCTGACTTGGTGTGCTATATCTTTTCAGACTGATTTGACTTTCAGTTTTCTTAAAAATTAATATTAAAAACCATAAAAATCCCATAGACTTACATGGCAGACTGCTCAAATTGAGCCAAGACTACGGTGGCCCATTAGTGTACAAGCCAAAAACTCAAATCTAAACTCCCTGAAGCCCTAGACTCAATTAAACTACCATTCAATGACCTAATAAACTTCTATCTATCTATCTATCTATCTATCTATCTATCTATCTATCTATCTATCTATCTATCTATCTAACTTATCTTTCTAACTAACTTATCTTTCTATCTATCTTTCTAACTAACTTATCTATCTTTCTTTCTTACTAATCTATCTATCTTTCTAACTAACTTATCTATCTATCTTTCTTTCTAACTAATCTATCTTTCTTTCTAACTAACTAATCTATCTTTCTTTCTTTCTTACTAATCTATCTATCTTTTTAACTAACTTATCTATCTTTCTTTCTAATCTATCTATCTTTCTAACTAACTTATCTATCTTCCTTACTAATCTATCTATCTTTCTAACTAACTTATCTATCTATCTATCTATCTATCTATCTATCTATCTATCTATCTATCTATCTATCTATCTATCTATCTATCTAACTTATCTTTCTAACTAACTTATCTTTCTATCTATCTTTCTAACTAACTTATCTATCTTTCTTTCTTACTAATCTATCTATCTTTCTAACTAACTTATCTATCTTTCTTTCTTTCTAACTAATCTATCTTTCTTTCTTTCTAACTAACTAATCTATCTTTCTTTCTTTCTTACTAATCTATCTATCTTTTTAACTAACTTATCTATCTTTCTTTCTAATCTATCTATCTTTCTAACTAACTTATCTATCTTCCTTACTAATCTATCTATCTTTCTAACTAACTTATCTATCTATCTATCTATCTATCTATCTATCTATCTATCTATCTATCTACAAACCTTATCTATCTATCTATGCTACAATCAGTAAATCATACTTGAACATGGTAAATCATGGTATACTATAGTAAATCATAGTAAACTATGGTAAATCGTGGTAAATCATGGTAAACTATGGTAAATCATGGTAAACTATGATAAATCATGTTAGAATCAGTAAATCATACTTGAACATGGTAAATCATGGTATACTATAGTAAATCATGGTAAACTATGGTAAATCGTGGTAAATCATGGTAAACTATGCTAAATCATGCTAAACTATGGTAAATCATGCTAGAATCAGTAAATCATACTTGAACATGGTAAATCGTGGTATACTATAGTAAATCATGGTAAACTATGGTAAATCGTGGTAAATCATGGTAAACTATGGTAAATCATGGTAATCTATGATAAATCATGCTAGAATCAGTAAATCATACTTGAACATGGTAAATCATGGTATACTATAGTAAATCATGGTAAACTATGGTAAATCGTGGTAAATCATGGTAAACTATGGTAAATCATGGTAAACTATGATAAATCATGCTAGAATCAGTAAATCATACTTGAACATGGTAAATCATGGTATACTATAGTAAATCATGGTAAACTATGGTAAATCGTGGTAAATGATGGTAAACTATGGTAAATCATGGTAATCTATGATAAATCATGCTAGAATCAGTAAATCATACTTGAACATGGTAAATCATGGTATACTATAGTAAATCATGGTAAACTATGGTAAATCGTGGTAAATCATGGTAAACTATGGTAAATCATGGTAAACTATGCTAAATCATGCTAGAATCAGTAAATCATACTTGAACATGGTAAATCATGGTATACTATAGTAAATCATGGTAAACTATGGTAAATTGTGGTAAATCATGGTATACTATAGTAAATCATGGTAAACTATGGTAAATCATGGTAAACCATGCTAGCAACATGGTAAAAAAATTCTAGCATCATGCTAGCAACATGATAATCATGCTAGCATGGTAAACTATGGTAAATCATGGTAAACTATGGTAAATCGTGGTAAACTATGGTAAATCATGCTAGAATCATAGTAAATCATACTTGAACATGGTAAATCATGGTATACTATAGTAAATAATGGTAAACTATGGTAAATCATGGTAAATCATGGTAAATCATGGTAAACTATGGTAAATCATGCTAAACTGTGGTAAATCATGCTAGAATCAGTAAATTATACTTGAACATGGCAAATCGTGGTATACTATAGTAAATCATGGTATACTATAGTAAATCGTGGTAAATCATGGTAAACTATGGTAAATCATGCTAGAATCAATAAATCATACTTGAACATGGTAAATCATGGTATACTATAGTAAATCATGGTAAACTATTGTAAATCGTGGTAAATCATGGTAAACTATGGTAAATCATGCTAGAATCAGTAAATTATACTTGAACATGGCAAATCGTGGTATACTATAGTAAATCATGGTATACTATAGTAATTCGTGGTAAATCATGGTAAACTATGGTAATTCATGCTAGAATCAATAAATCATACATAGATCTATCTATCTATCTATCTATCTATATATCTATCTATCTATCTATCTATCTATCTATCTATTATCTATCTATCTATCTTTTGAACTTATCTATCTATCTATCTATCTATCTATCTATCTATCTATCTATCTATCTATCTTTTGAACTTATCTATCTATCTATCTATCTATCTATCTATCTATCTATCTATCTATCTATCTATCTATCTTTTGAACTTATCTATCTATCTATCTATCTATCTATCTGACTTATCTAACTTTTCTTTCTTTCTTTCTTTCTTTCTTTCTTTCTTTCTTTCTTTCTTTCTAACTTTTCTTTCTTTCTACCTAATCTTTCTTTCGTTCTTTCTTTCTTTATACCTAATCTTTCTTTCGTTCTTTCTTTCTTTATACCTAATCTTTCTTTCTTTCTTTCTTTCTTTCTTTCTTTCTTTCTTTCTATTTCTTTCTATTTCTTTCTATGCTAGAATCAGTAAATCATACTTGAACATGGTAAATCATGGTATACTATAGTAAATCATGGTAAACTATGGTAAATCGTGGTAAATCATGGTATACTATAGTAAATCATGGTAAACTATGGTAAATCATGGTAAACCATGCTAGCAACATGGTAAAAAAATTCTAGCATCATGCTAGCAACATGATAATCATGCTAGCATGGTAAACTATGGTAAATCATGGTAAACTATGGTAAATCGTGGTAAACTATGGTAAATCATGCTAGAATCATAGTAAATCATACTTGAACATGGTAAATCATGGTATACTATAGTAAATAATGGTAAACTATGGTAAATCATGGTAAATCATGCTAAACTGTGGTAAATCATGCTAGAATCAGTAAATTATACTTGAACATGGCAAATCGTGGTATACTATAGTAAATCATGGTATACTATAGTAAATCGTGGTAAATCATGGTAAACTATGGTAAATCATGCTAGAATCAATAAATCATACTTGAACATGGTAAATCATGGTATACTATAGTAAATCATGGTAAACTATTGTAAATCGTGGGAAATCATGGTAAACTATGGTAAATCATGCTAGAATCAGTAAATTATACTTGAACATGGTAAATCGTGGTATACTATAGTAAATCATGGTAAACTATGGTAAATCGTGGTAAATCATGGTAAACTATGCTAAATCATGCTAGAATCAGTAAATCATACTTGAACATGGTAAATCATGGTATACTATAGTAAATCATGGTAAACTATGGAAAATCGTGGTAAATCATGGTATACTATAGTAAATCATGGTAAACTATGGTAAATCGTGGTAAATCATGGTAAACTATGGTAAATCATGGTAAACCATGCTAGCAACATGGTAAAAAAAATTCTAGCATCATGCTAGCAACATGATAATCATGCTAGCATGGTAAACTATGGTAAATCATGGTAAACTATGGTAAATCGTGGTAAAATATGGTAAATCATGCTAGAATCATATTAAATCATACTTGAACATGGTAAATCTTGGTATACTATAGTAAATAATGGTAAACTATGGTAAATCATGGTAAATCATGGTAAACTATGGTAAATCATGCTAAACTATGGTAAATCATGCTAGAATCAGTAAATTATACTTGAACATGGCAAATCGTGGTATACTATAGTAAATCATGGTAAACTATAGTAAATCGTGGTAAATCATGGTAAACTATGGTAAATCATGCTAGAATCAATAAATCATACTTGAACATGGTAAATCATGGTATACTATAGTAAATCATGGTAAACTATGGTAAATCGTGGTAAATCATGGTAAACTATGGTAAATCATGCTAGAATCAGTAAATTATACTTGAACATGGTAAATCGTGGTATACTATAGTAAATCATGGTAAACTATGGAAAATGATGGTAATCTATGACAAATCATGCTAGAATCAGTAAATCATACTTGAACATGGTAAATCATGGTATACTATAGTAAATTATGGTAAACTATGGTAAATCATGGTAAATCATGGTAAACTATGGTAAATCATGCTTGAATCAGTAAATCATCTTTCTTTCTTTCTTTCTTTCAACTAATCAATCTTTCTTTTTCTTTCTTTCTCTCTTTCTTTCTTTCTCTCTCTCTTTCTTTCTCCTTCTTTCTTACTAATTAATCTTTCTTTCTTTCTTTCTTTAAACATTTTCTTTCTTTCTTTCTATCTCTTTAAACCTTTTCTTTCTATCAATCAATCTATCTATCTATTATCTATCTATCTATCTTTTGAACTTATCTATCTATCTATCTATCTATCTATCTATCTATCTATCTATCTTTTGAACTTATCTATCTATCTATCTTTCTATCTTTTGAACTTATCTATCTATCTATCTATCTATCTATCTATCTATCTATCTATCTATCTGACTGACTTATCTAACTTTTCTTTCTTTCTACCTAATCTTTCTTTCGTTCTTTCTTTCTTTATACCTAATCTTTCTTTTTCTTTCTTTCTTTCTTTCTTTCTTTCTTTCTTTCTTTCTTTCTTTCTTTCTTTCTTTCTTTCTTTCTTTCTAACTTTTCTCTCTTTCTACCTAATCTTTCTTTCGTTCTTTCTTTCTTTATACCTAATCTTTCTTTCTTTCTTTCTAGCTAATCTTTCTTTCTTTCTTTTTTCTTTCATTCTTTCTTTCTACCTAATCTTTCTTTCTTTCTTACAATCTTTCTTTCTAGCTAATCTTTCTTTCTTTTTTCTTTCATTCTTTCTTTCTACCTAATCTTTCTTTCTTTCTTACAATCTTTCTTTATTTTTTTCTTTCTAGCTAATCTTTCTTTCTTTTTTCTTTCATTCTTTCTTTCTAGCTAATCTTTCTTTCTTTTTTCTTTCATTCTTTCTTTCTACCTAATCTTTCTTTCTTTCTTTCTTTCTTTCTTTCTTTCTTTCTTTCTTTCTTTCTTTCTTTCTTTCTTTCTTTATACCTAATCTTTTTCTTTCTTTCTTTATACCTTATATTTTTTTCTTTCTTTCTTTCTTTCTTTCTTTCTTTCTTTCTTTCTTTCTTTCTTTCTTTCTTTCTTTATACCTAATCTTTCTTTCTTTCTTTCTTTCTTTATACCTAATCTTTCTTTCTTTCTTTATACCTAATCTTTCTTTCTTTCTAACTAATCTTTCTTTCTTTTTTCTTTCTTTCTAACTAATCTTTCTTTCTTTCTTTCTTTCTTTCTTTCTTTATACCTAATCTTTTTCTTTCTAGCTAATCTTTCTTTCTTTTTTCTTTCATTCTTTCTTTCTAGCTAATCTTTCTTTCTTTTTTCTTTCATTCTTTCTTTCTACCTAATCTTTCTTTCTTTCTTTCTTTCTTTCTTTCTTTCTTTCTTTCTTTATACCTAATCTTTTTCTTTCTTTCTTTATACCTTATATTTTTTTCTTTCTTTCTTTCTTTCTTTCTTTCTTTCTTTCTTTCTTTCTTTCTTTCTTTCTTTCTTTCTTTCTTTCTTTCTAGCTAATCTTTCTTTCTTTTTTCTTTCATTCTTTCTTTCTACCTAATCTTTCTTTCTTTCTTACAATCTTTCTTTCTTTCTTTCTAGCTAATCTTTCTTTCTTTTTTCTTTCATTCTTTCTTTCTACCTAATCTTTCTTTCTTTCTTACAATCTTTCTTTCTTTTTTTCTTTCTAGCTAATCTTTCTTTCTTTCATTCTTTCTTTCTAGCTAATCTTTCTTTCTTTTTTCTTTCATTCTTTCTTTCTACCTAATCTTTCTTTCTTTCTTTCTTTCTTTCTTTCTTTCTTTCTTTCTTTCTTTCTTTCTTTCTTTATACCTAATCATTCTTTCTTTCTTTCTTTATACCTAATCTTTCTTTCTTTCTTTCTTTCTTTATACCTAATCTTTCTTTCTTTCTTTCTTTCTTTCTTTCTTTCTTTCTTTCTTTCTTTCTTTCTTTCTAACTAATCTTTCTTCTTTCTTTCTTTCTTTCTTTCTTTCTTTCTTTCTTTCTTTCTTTCTTTCTTTCTTTCTTTTCTTTCTTTCTACCTAATCTTTCTTTCGTTCTTTCTTTCTTTATACCTAATCTTTCTTTCTTTCTTTCTAACTAATCTTTTCTTTTTTCTTTCTTTCTACCTAATCTTTCTTTCGTTCTTTCTTTCTTTCTTTATACCTAATCTTTCTTTCTTTCTTTATACCTAATCTTTCTTTCTTTCTTTCTTTCTTTCTTTCTTTCTTTCTTTCTTACTTTTCTTTCTTTCTACCTAATCTTTCTTTCGTTCTTTCTTTCTTTATACCTAATCTTACTTTCTTTCTTTCTAACTAATCTTTTCTTTTTTCTTTCTTTCTACCTAATCTTTCTTTCGTTCTTTCTTTCTTTATACCTAATCTTTCTTTCTTTCTTTCTAACTAATCTTTCTTTCTTTTTTCTTTCTTTCTAACTAATCTTTCTTTTTTCTTTCTCTTTCTTTCTTTCTTTCTTTCTTTCTTTCTTTCTTTCTTTCTTTCTTTCTTTCTTTCTAACTTTTCTTTCTTTCTAACTATTCTTTCTTTCTAACTAATTAAGTTGGCTTGGGAAAGCCAACTTACTGAAATCCTATTTAAACTTATTAAGTTGGCTTGGGAAAGCCAACTTACTGAAATCCTATTTAAACTTATTATTATTCTTTTTCTTACCCAAAATTTATCAACTCTAACTCCTCCTAGAGCTTTAACTCTACAAACTCCAAACTCAGGTCAGACCTTCAGACTATTCTGACTTGGTGTGCTATATCTTTTCAGACTGATTTGACTTTCAGTTTTCTTAAAAATTAATATTAAAAATCATAAAAACCCCATTGACTTTCATTGCAGACTGCTCAAATTGAGCCAAGACTACGGTGGCCCATTAGTGCACAAACCAAAAACTCAAATTTAAACTCTCTGAAGCCCTAGACTCAATTAAACTACCATTCTAAATCTATCTATCTATCTATCTATCTATCTATCTATCTATCTATCTATCTATCTATCTATCTTTCTTTCTTTTTAACTAATCTATCTTTCTAACTTATCTATCTTTCTTTCTTTTTAACTAATCCATCTTTCTAACTTATCTATCTTTCTTTCTTTTTAACTAATCTATCTTTCTTTCTAACTAACTTATCTATCTTTCTTTCTTTTTAACTAATCTATCTTTTTCTAACTAACTTATCTATCTATCTATCTATCTATCTATCTATCTATCTATCTATCTATCTTTCTTTCTTTCTTTTGAACTAATCTATATATCTTTCTAACTAACTTATCTATCTTTCTTTCTTTCTAGCTAATCCATCTATCTTTCTAACTAATTTATCTTTCTTTCTTTTTAACTAATCTATCTTTCTAACTAACTAATCTATCTTTATTTCTTTTTAACTAATCTATCTATCTTTCTAACTAACTTATCTATCTTTCTTTCTTACTAATCTATCTTTCTAACTAACTTATCTCTCTTTCTTTCTTTTTAACTAATCTATCTATCTTTCTAACTAACTTATCTATCTTTCTTTTTAACTAATCTATCTCTTTCTAACTAACTTATCTATCTTTCTTTCTTTTTAACTAATCTATCTATCTTTCTAACTAACTTATCTTTCTTTCTTTCTTTTTAACTTATCTATCTTTCTTTCTTTTTACCTAATCTATCTATCTTTCTAACTAACTTATCTTTCTTTCTTTCTTTTTGACTAATCTATCTATCTTTCTGACTAACTTATCTACCTTTCTTTCTTTCTTACTAATATATCTATCTTTCTAACTACCTTATCTTTCTTTCTTTCTTTCTTTCTTTCTTTTTAACTAATCTATCTATCTTTCTAACTAACTTATTTATCTTTCTAACTAACTTATTTATCTTTCTTTCGTTCATTTTAACTAGTCTATCTTTCTAACTAACTTATCTATCTTTCTTACTAATCTATCCATCTTTCTAACTAACATATCTATCTTTCTTTCTTTCTTACTTACTAATCTATCCATATTTCTAACTAACATATCTATCTTTCTTTCTTACTAATCTATCCATCTTTCTAACTAACATATCTATCTTTCTTTCTTTCTTACTTACTAATCTATCCATATTTCTAACTAACATATCTATCTTTCTTTCTTACTAATCTATCCATCTTTCTAACTAACATATCTATCTTTCTTTCTTTCTTACTAATCTATCCATCTTTCTAACTAACATATCTATCTTTCTTTCTTTCTTACTTACTAATCTATCTATCTTTCTAACTAACTAACTTATCTATCTTTCTTTCTTTCTTACTAATCTATCCATCCAACTAATTAATCTTTTTTCTTTCTAACTAATCTTTTTACTTTCTTTCTTTCTTTCTTTCTTTCTTTCTTACTAATCTTTCTTTTTTCTTTTTCTTACTTTTCTTTCTTTCTTTCTAACTTTTCTTTCTTTCTTTCTTTCTTTCTTTCGTTCTTTCTTTCTTTCTTTCTAACTAATCTTTCTTTCTTTCTTTCTTTCTTTCTAACTAATTAATCTTTTTTCTTTCTTTCTTTCTTTCTTTCTTTCTAACTAATCTTTTTTCTTTCTTTCTTTCTAACTAATCTTTCTTTCTTTCTTTTTCTTACTTTTCTTTTTTTCTAACTAATCTTTCTTTCTTTCTTTCTTTTTCTTTCTTTTCTTTTTTTCTAACTAATCTTTCTTTCTTTCTTTCTTTCTAACTAATCTTTCTTTCTTTCTTTTTCTTACTTTTCTTTTTTTCTAACTAATCTTTCTTTCGTTCTTTCTTTCTTTCTTTCCTTCTAACAAATCTTTTTCTTTCTTTCTTTTTCTTTCTTTCTTTCTTTCTTTCTTTCTTTCTTTCTTTCTTTCTAATCATTTTTCTTTCTTTCTAACTAATCTTTCTTTCTTTCTTTCTTTCTTTCTAATTAATCTTTTTTCTTTCTTACTAATCTTTTTACTTTCTTTCTTTCTAACTAATCTTTCTTTCTCTTACTTTTCTTTCTTTCTTTCTAACTAATCTTTTTTCTTTCTTTCTTTCTTTCTTTCTTTCTTTCTTTCTTTCTTTTTCTTACTTTTCTTTCTTTCTTTCTAACTAATCTTTTTTCTTTCTTTCTTTCTTTCTTTCTTTCTTTCTTTCTTTCTTACTAATCTTTCTTTTTCTTTTTCTTACTTTTCTTTCTTTCTTTCTAACTAATCTTTTTTCTTTCTTTCTTTCTTTCTTTCTTTCTTTCTTTCTTTCTTTCTTTCTTTCTAACTAATCTTTCTTTCTTTCTTTTTCTTACTTTTCTTTCTTTCTTTCTAACTAATCTTTTTTCTTTCTTTCTTTCTTTCTTTCTTTCTTTCTTTCTTTCTTTCTTTCTTTCTTTCTAACTAATTAATCTTTTTCCTTTCTTTCTTTCTTTCTAACTAATCATTTTTCTTTCTTTCTTTCTAACTAATCTTTCATTTTTCTTTTTCTTGCTTTTCTTTCTTTCTTTCTTTCTTTCTTTCTTTCTTTCTTTCTTTCTTTCTTTCTTTCTTTCTAACTAATCTTTCTTTCTTTCTCTTACTTTTCTTTCTTTCTTTCTAACTAATCTTTTTACTTTCTTTCTTTCTTTCTAACTAATCTTTCTTTCTCTTACTTTTCTTTCTTTCTTTCTAACTAATCTTTTTTCTTTCTTTCTTTCTAACTAATCTTTCTTTCTTTCTTTCTCTTACTTTTCTTTCTTTCTTTCTAACTAATCTTTTTTCTTTCTTTCTTTCTTTCTTTCTAACTAATCTTTCTTTCTTTCTTTCTCTTACTTTTATTTCTTTCTTTCTAACTAATCTTTTTACTTTCTTTCTTTCTAACTAATCTTTCTTTCTCTTACTTTTCTTTCTTTCTTTCTAACTAATCTTTTTTCTTTCTTTCTTTCTTTCTAACTAATCGTTCTTTCTTTCTTTCTTTTTCTTACTTTTCTTTCTTTCTTTCTAACTAATCTTTCTTTCTTTCTTTCTTTCTTTCTTTCTAACTAATCTTTCTTTTTTCTTTTTCTTTCTTTTCTTTCTTTCTTTCTAACTAATCTTTTTTCTTTCTTTCTTTCTTTCTTTCTTTCTTTCTTTCTTTCTTTCTAACTAATTAATCTTCTTTCTTTCTTTCTTTCTTTCTTTCTTTCTTTCTTTCTAACTAATCTTTTTACTTTCTTTCTTTCTTTCTTTCTTTCTTTCTTGCTAACTAATTAATCCTTTTTCTTTCTTTCTTTCTTTCTTTCTAACTAATCTTTCTTTTTTCTGTTTCTTACTTTTCTTTCTTTCTTTCTGTTTCTTACTTTTCTTTCTTTCTTTCTAACTAATCTTTTTCTTTCTTTCTTTTTCTTTCTTTCTTTCTTTCTTTCTTTCTTTCTTTCTTTCTTTCTTTCTTTCTAACTAATCTTTCTTTCTTTCTTTCTTTCTTTCTAACTAATCTTTCTTTCTTTCTTTCTTTCTTTCTTTCTAACTAATCTTTTTTCTTTCTTTCTTTCTTTCTTTCTTTCTTTCTTTCTTTCTTTCTTTCTTTATAATTAATCTTTCTTTCTTTCTTTCTTTCTTTCTAACTAATCTTTCTTTCTTTCTTTCTTTCTAACTAATCTTTCTTTCTTTCTTTCTTTCTTTCTTTCTTTCTTTCTTTCTTTCTTTCTTTCTTTCTTTCTTTCTAACTAATCTTTCTTTCTTTCTTTCTTTCTAACTAATCTTTCTTTCTTTCTTTCTTTCTTTCTTTCTAACTAATCTTTCTTTCTTTCTTTCTTTCTTTCTTTCTTTCTAACTAATCTTTCTTTCTTTCCTTCCAACTATTATTTCTTTCTAACTAATCTATCAATCTAACTTTAACCTACTTTAAACTTCTAACTTCTTTAAACTTCTTCAAACTCTCTGTTCAGGCTTTCTCAAGCCAACTTAAAGTTTGTCTCAACAAACTTTTTTTTCTAGTTATTATTCTTTTTCTTACCCAAAATTTATCAACTCTAACTCCTCCTAGAGCTTTAACTCTACAAACTCCAAACTCAGGTCAGACCTTCAGACTATTCTGACTTGGTGTGCTATATCTTTTCAGACTGATTTGACTTTCAGTTTTCTTAAAAATTAATATTAAAAATCATAAAAACCCCATTGACTTTCATTGCAGACTGCTCAAATTGAGCCAAGACTACGGTGGCCCATTAGTGCACAAACCAAAAACTCAAATTTAAACTCTCTGAAGCCCTAGACTCAATTAAACTACCATTCTAAATCTATCTATCTATCTATCTATCTATCTATCTATCTATCTATCTATCTATCTATCTATCTATCTATCTATCTATCTATCTTTCTAACTAACTTATCTATCTTTCTTTCTTTCTTACTAATCTATCTATCTTTCTAACTAACTTATCTCTTTCTTTCTTTTTAACTAATCTATCTATCTTTCTAACTAACTTATCTATCTTTCTTTTTAACTAATCTATCTATCTTTCTAACAAACTTATCTATCTTTCTTCCTTTCTTACTTATCTATCTATCTTTCTAACTAACTTATCTATATTTCTTTCTTTCTTACTAATCTATCTATCTTTCTAACTTATCAATCTTTCTTTCTTTTTAACTAATCTATCTATCTTTCTAACTAATTTATCTATCTTTCTTTCTTTCTTACTAATCTATCTATCTTTCTAACTAACTTATCTCTTTCTTTCTTTTTAACTAATCTATCTATCTTTCTAACTAACTTATCTATCTTTCTTTTTAACTAATCTATCTATCTTTCTAACAAACTTATCTATCTTTCTTCCTTTCTTACTTATCTATCTATCTTTCTAACTAACTTATCTATATTTCTTTCTTTCTTACTAATCTATCTATCTTTCTAACTTATCAATCTTTCTTTCTTTTTAACTAATCTATCTATCTTTCTAACTAATTTATCTATCTTTCTTTCTTTCTTACTAATCTATCTATCTTTCTAACTAACTTATCTATCTTTCTTTCTTACTAATCTATCTATCTTTCTAACTAACTTATCAATCTTTCTTTCTTTTTAACTAATCTATCTATCTTTCTAACTAACTTATCAATCTTTCTTTCTTTTTAACTAATCTATCTATCTTTCTAACTAACTTATCTATCTTTCTTTTTAACTAATCTATCTTTCTAACTAACTTATCTAGTTTTCTTTCTTTTTAACTAATCTATCTATCTTTCTAACTAACTTATCTATCTTTCTTTCTTTCTTTTTAACTAATCTATCTATCTTTCTAACTACCTTATCTATCTATCTATCTATCTATCTATCTATCTATCTATCTATCTATCTATCTATCTATCTATCTATCTTTCTTTCTTTTTAACTAATCTATCTTTCTAACTTATCTATCTTTCTTTCTTTTTAACTAATCCATCTTTCTAACTTATCTATCTTTCTTTCTTTTTAACTAATCTATCTTTCTTTCTAACTAACTTATCTATCTTTCTTTCTTTTTAACTAATCTATCTTTTTCTAACTAACTTATCTATCTATCTATCTATCTATCTATCTATCTATCTTTCTTTCTTTCTTTTGAACTAATCTATATATCTTTCTAACTAACTTATCTATCTTTCTTTCTTTCTAGCTAATCCATCTATCTTTCTAACTAATTTATCTTTCTTTCTTTTTAACTAATCTATCTTTCTAACTAACTAATCTATCTTTATTTCTTTTTAACTAATCTATCTATCTTTCTAACTAACTTATCTATCTTTCTTTCTTACTAATCTATCTTTCTAACTAACTTATCTCTCTTTCTTTCTTTTTAACTAATCTATCTATCTTTCTAACTAACTTATCTATCTTTCTTTTTAACTAATCTATCTCTTTCTAACTAACTTATCTATCTTTCTTTCTTTTTAACTAATCTATCTATCTTTCTAACTAACTTATCTTTCTTTCTTTCTTTTTAACTTATCTATCTTTCTTTCTTTTTACCTAATCTATCTATCTTTCTAACTAACTTATCTTTCTTTCTTTCTTTTTGACTAATCTATCTATCTTTCTGACTAACTTATCTACCTTTCTTTCTTTCTTACTAATATATCTATCTTTCTAACTACCTTATCTTTCTTTCTTTCTTTCTTTCTTTCTTTCTTTTTAACTAATCTATCTATCTTTCTAACTAACTTATTTATCTTTCTAACTAACTTATTTATCTTTCTTTCGTTCATTTTAACTAGTCTATCTTTCTAACTAACTTATCTATCTTTCTTACTAATCTATCCATCTTTCTAACTAACATATCTATCTTTCTTTCTTTCTTACTTACTAATCTATCCATATTTCTAACTAACATATCTATCTTTCTTTCTTACTAATCTATCCATCTTTCTAACTAACATATCTATCTTTCTTTCTTTCTTACTTACTAATCTATCCATATTTCTAACTAACATATCTATCTTTCTTTCTTACTAATCTATCCATCTTTCTAACTAACATATCTATCTTTCTTTCTTTCTTACTAATCTATCCATCTTTCTAACTAACATATCTATCTTTCTTTCTTTCTTACTTACTAATCTATCTATCTTTCTAACTAACTAACTTATCTATCTTTCTTTCTTTCTTACTAATCTATCCATCCAACTAATTAATCTTTTTTCTTTCTAACTAATCTTTTTACTTTCTTTCTTTCTTTCTTTCTTTCTTTCTTACTAATCTTTCTTTTTTCTTTTTCTTACTTTTCTTTCTTTCTTTCTAACTTTTCTTTCTTTCTTTCTTTCTTTCTTTCTTTCGTTCTTTCTTTCTTTCTTTCTAACTAATCTTTCTTTCTTTCTTTCTTTCTTTCTAACTAATTAATCTTTTTTCTTTCTTTCTTTCTTTCTTTCTTTCTTTCTTTCTAACTAATCTTTTTTCTTTCTTTCTTTCTAACTAATCTTTCTTTCTTTCTTTTTCTTACTTTTCTTTTTTTCTAACTAATCTTTCTTTCTTTCTTTCTTTTTCTTTCTTTTCTTTTTTTCTAACTAATCTTTCTTTCTTTCTTTCTTTCTAACTAATCTTTCTTTCTTTCTTTTTCTTACTTTTCTTTTTTTCTAACTAATCTTTCTTTCGTTCTTTCTTTCTTTCTTTCCTTCTAACAAATCTTTTTCTTTCTTTCTTTTTCTTTCTTTCTTTCTTTCTTTCTTTCTTTCTTTCTTTCTTTCTTTCTTTCTTTCTAATCATTTTTCTTTCTTTCTAACTAATCTTTCTTTCTTTCTTTCTTTCTTTCTTTCTAATTAATCTTTTTTCTTTCTTACTAATCTTTTTACTTTCTTTCTTTCTAACTAATCTTTCTTTCTCTTACTTTTCTTTCTTTCTTTCTAACTAATCTTTTTTCTTTCTTTCTTTCTTTCTTTCTTTCTTTCTTTTTTTCTTTCTTTCTTTCTTTCTTTTTCTTACTTTTCTTTCTTTCTTTCTAACTAATCTTTTTTCTTTCTTTCTTTCTTTCTTTCTTTCTTTCTTTCTTTCTTACTAATCTTTCTTTTTCTTTTTCTTACTTTTCTTTCTTTCTTTCTAACTAATCTTTTTTCTTTCTTTCTTTCTTTCTTTCTTTCTTTCTTTCTTTCTTTCTAACTAATCTTTCTTTCTTTCTTTTTCTTACTTTTCTTTCTTTCTTTCTAACTAATCTTTTTTCTTTCTTTCTTTCTTTCTTTCTTTCTTTCTTTCTTTCTTTCTTTCTTTCTAACTAATTAATCTTTTTCCTTTCTTTCTTTCTTTCTAACTAATCATTTTTCTTTCTTTCTTTCTAACTAATCTTTCATTTTTCTTTTTCTTGCTTTTCTTTCTTTCTTTCTTTCTTTCTTTCTTTCTTTCTTTCTTTCTTTCTTTCTAACTAATCTTTCTTTCTTTCTCTTACTTTTCTTTCTTTCTTTCTAACTAATCTTTTTACTTTCTTTCTTTCTTTCTAACTAATCTTTCTTTCTCTTACTTTTCTTTCTTTCTTTCTAACTAATCTTTTTTCTTTCTTTCTTTCTAACTAATCTTTCTTTCTTTCTTTCTCTTACTTTTCTTTCTTTCTTTCTAACTAATCTTTTTTCTTTCTTTCTTTCTTTCTTTCTTTCTTTCTTTCTCTTACTTTTATTTCTTTCTTTCTAACTAATCTTTTTACTTTCTTTCTTTCTAACTAATCTTTCTTTCTCTTACTTTTCTTTCTTTCTTTCTAACTAATCTTTTTTCTTTCTTTCTTTCTTTCTAACTAATCGTTCTTTCTTTCTTTCTTTTTCTTACTTTTCTTTCTTTCTTTCTAACTAATCTTTCTTTCTTTCTTTCTTTCTTTCTAACTAATCTTTCTTTTTTCTTTTTCTTTCTTTTCTTTCTTTCTTTCTAACTAATCTTTTTTCTTTCTTTCTTTCTTTCTTTCTTTCTTTCTTTCTAACTAATTAATCTTCTTTCTTTCTTTCTTTCTTTCTTTCTTTCTTTCTTTCTAACTAATCTTTTTACTTTCTTTCTTTCTTTCTTTCTTTCTTTCTTTCTTTCTTGCTAACTAATTAATCCTTTTTCTTTCTTTCTTTCTTTCTTTCTAACTAATCTTTCTTTTTTCTGTTTCTTACTTTTCTTTCTTTCTTTCTGTTTCTTACTTTTCTTTCTTTCTTTCTAACTAATCTTTTTCTTTCTTTCTTTTTCTTTCTTTCTTTCTTTCTTTCTTTCTTTCTTTCTTTCTTTCTTTCTTTCTTTCTTTCTTTCTAACTAATCTTTCTTTCTTTCTTTCTTTCTTTCTAACTAATCTTTCTTTCTTTCTTTCTTTCTTTCTTTCTTTCTTTCTTTCTTTCTTTCTTTCTAACTAATCTTTTTTCTTTCTTTCTTTCTTTCTTTCTTTCTTTCTTTCTTTCTTTCTTTATAATTAATCTTTCTTTCTTTCTTTCTTTCTTTCTAACTAATCTTTCTTTCTTTCTTTCTTTCTAACTAATCTTTTTTCTTTCTTTCTTTCTTTCTTTCTTTCTTTCTTTCTTTCTTTCTTTCTTTCTAACTAATCTTTCTTTCTTTCTTTCTTTCTAACTAATCTTTCTTTCTTTCTTTCTTTCTAACTAATCTTTCTTTCTTTCTTTCTTTCTTTCTTTCTTTCTTTCTAACTAATCTTTCTTTCTTTCCTTCCAACTATTATTTCTTTCTAACTAATCTATCAATCTAACTTTAACCTACTTTAAACTTCTAACTTCTTTAAACTTCTTCAAACTCTCTGTTCAGGCTTTCTCAAGCCAACTTAAAGTTTGTCTCAACAAACTTTTTTTTCTAGTTTATCAATAAAAATTTAAACTACTTTAAACTTCAAACTACTTCAAACTTCAAACTACTTCAAACTTCAAACTACTTTAAACTTCTAACTACTTTTAACTTCTTCAAACTCTCTGGTCCGGCTTTCTCAAGCCAACTTAAAGTTTGTCTCAACAAACTTTTTTTTCTAGTTAAGTTGGCTTGAGAGAGCCAACATATTGAAATCCTATTTAAACTTATTATTATTATTATTAAGTTGGCTTGAGAAAGCCAACATATTGAAATCCTATTTAAACTTATTAAGTTGGCTTGAGAGAGCCAACATATTGAAATCCTATTTAAACTTAATATTATTATTATTATTCCGAGACTAAAATTTCTATATGAAACTCGTCCTAGAGCTTTAACTCTACATACTCCAAACTCGGCTCAGACACTCAAACTGATCTGGCCAGGTGTGCTATATCTTTTCAGACTGATCGGACTTATGGTTTTCCTACAAATGACGATCAAAACTCGGAAAAACTCCCATTGACTTACAATGGGGAGTTCTAAAAAATTCAAATCCAGATTCAAACTCACCAACCGACAAAAATTTAAATCTAAACACCTTGAAGACTAAACCAAACTGCCGTTCTATATATATTAGCCAATGAAACTCATTTAAACTAATAAACTCTAATCTCATACATTTATAAACTAATTAACTTAAATTTAATAGCTAATTAACTAATAAACTCATGAATTCATAGACTTATGAACTCTTAAACTCATAAATTAATAAACTCTGAACTCTAAACTCATTTAAACTTATAAACTCTAAACTCAAAAACTCATACACTTATAAACTCATCAATTTATACACTTATAAACTCTAAACTCATAAACTCTGAGTGTGTGAGTGTGTGTGTGTGTGTGTGTGTGTGTGTGTGTGTGTGTGTGTGTGTGTGTGTGAGTGAGTGTGTGAGCGAGGTAGTCTGAGTGAGTGTGTGTGTGTGTGTGTGTGTGTGTGTGTGTGTGTGTATCTAACTTATTTATCTATCTATCTATCTATCTATCTCTCTGTCATAAACTTCAAACTACTTTAAACTTTAAACCAATTTAAACTTCTTAAGTTTAAAGCTCCCAGCTCCCAAGCAACTCCATAGCAACCAAACTCGAGTACCCTAGCAACCGTTTTGCAAGACCTATATCTCTGTATCAGAACATCGTATAGAGATGAGGTTTGGCTCTTTTGACTCATGCTAGCAAACAGCACTTCCAAAATGCTACACATGCTAGCAGTGAATAGCTACATGCTAATAGCGATTAGTTAAGTGCTATATCATGCCAAGATCATGCTAAGAACTCTATAAAGACTCCATAGTAACCATCTGTGACAACTACCAACCACCTAGTAACACCATAGCAACCACCCAGAACACCCTAGCAACCACCTAACAACCACCCAGAATACCCTAGCAACACCATAGCAACCACCAAAACACCCTAGCAACCACCTAGCAACATCATAGCAACCACCCAGAACACCCTAGCAACCGCCTAGCAACACCATAGCGACCACCAAAACACCCTAGCAACAGCATAGCAACCACCCAGAACAACCTAGTAACTGCCTAGCAACATCCTAGCAACCACCAAAACACCCTAGCAACATCCTAGCAACCACCCAGAATACCCTAGCAACCGCCTAGCAACACCATAGCAACCACCAAAACACCCTAGCAACCGCCTAGCAACATCATAGCAACCACCCAGAACACCCTAGCAACCGCCTAGCAACCACCCAGAATACCCTAGCAACCACCTAGCAACAGCATAGCAACCACCCAGAACACCCTAGCAACCGCCTAGCAACCACCCAGAATACCCTAGCAACCGCCTAGCAACAGCATAGCAACCACCCAGAACACCCTAGCAACCGCCTAGCAACCACCCAGAATACCCTAGCAACCGCCTAGTAACACCATAGCAACCACCCAGAACACCCTAGCAACCGCCTAGCAACCACCCAGAATACCCTAGCAACCACCTAGCAACACCATAGCAACCACCCAGAACACCCTAGCAACCGCCAAGCAACACCATAGCAACCACCCAGAACACCCTAGCAACCGCCTAGCAACCACCCAGAATACCCTAGCAACCGCCTAGCAACACCATAGCAACCACCCAGAACACCCTAGCAACCCACTAGAAAACCCCCAACAACTTTTTAACTGTAAACTACTTTATACTTTAAACTACTTTAAACTTCAAACTGATTTAAACTTTAAACTAATTTAAACTTTAAACTAATTTAAACTTTAGACTAATTTAAACTTTAAACTACTTTAAAATTTAAACTAATTTAAACTTTAGACTAATTTAAACTTTAAACTAATTTAAACTTCAAACTAAATTAAACGTTAAACTAAATTAAACTTCAAACTACTTTAATCTTCAAACTACTTTAAATTTTAAACTTTCCAGTCCAAACTTTCTCAAGCCAACTTAAAGTTTGTCTCGACGAACTTTTTAATCTAGTTATTATTATTCTTCTGACCCTAAAAAAATCTATATCAAACTCCTCCTAGAGCTTTAACTCTACATACTCCAAACTCGGCTCAGACACTCAAACTGATCTGACTCGGTATGCTATATCTTTTCAGACTGATCGGACTTACGGTTTTCCTACAAATGACGATCAAAACTCGAAAAAACTCATTCAAAAACTCCCATTGACTTACATTGGGGAGTTCTAAAAAATTCAAACCGACAAAAATTTAAATCTAAACACCTTGAAGACTAAACCAAACTGCCGTTCTATATACTATATGAGCCAATGAGACTCATTTAAACTAATAAACTCTAAACTATAAACACTTATAAACTAATTAACTTATAAACTCATGAATTCATAAACTTATGAACTCTTAAACTCATAAATTAATAAACTCTGAACTCTTAATCTCATTTAAACTTATAAACTCTAAACTGATTTAAACTTATAAACTCAAAACTCAAGAACTCATACACTTATAAACTCATCAATTTATACACTTATAAACTCTAAACTCAGACACACACACTGAGTTTATGAGTGAGTGTGTGAGCGAGTTAGTGTGTGTGTGTGTTTGTGTCTGTGTGTGTGTGTGTGTGTGTGTGTTTGTGTGTGTGTGTGTGTCTATCTAACTTATTTATCTATCTGTCAAACTTCAAACTACTGTAAACTACTGTAAACTTAAAACCACTATAAACTTCTTAAGTTTAAATCTTCCAGCTCCCAAGCAACTCCATAGCAACCAAACTCGAGTACCCTAGCAACCGTTTTGTAAGACCTATATCTCTGTATCAGAACATCGTATAGAGATGAGGTTTGGCTCTTTTGACTCATGCTAGCAAACAGCACTTCCAACATACTACACATGCTAGCAGTGAATAGCTACATGCTAATAGTGATTAGTTAAGTGTTAAATCATGCCAAGATCATGCTAAGAACTCTATAAAAACTTCATAGTAACCATCTGTGACAACTACCAGCCACCTATTAACACCATATCAACCGCCCTGAATACCTTAGCAACCGCCTAGCAACACCATAACAACCACCCATAACACCCTAGCAACCGCCTATCAACCACCCAGAACAGCCTAGCAACCACCCATAACACCCTAGCAACCGCCTAGCAACCACCCAGAACACCCTAGCAACCACCTAGCAACCACCCATAAGACCCTAGCAACCGCCTAGCAACCACCCAAAACACCCTAGCAACCACCCAAAACACCCTAGCAACCACCCAGAATACCCTAGCAACCACCCAGAATACCCTAGCAACTGCCTAGCAACCACCCAAAAGACCCTAGCAACCACCCAAAACACCCTAGCAACCACCCAGAATACCCTAGCAACCGCCTAGCAACCACCCAAAACACCCTAGCAACCACCCAAAATACCCTAGCAACCACCTAGCAACCACCCAGAAGACCCTAGCAACCACCCAAAAGACCCTAGCAACCGCCTAGCAACCACCCAAAAGACCCTAGCAACCACCCAAAATATCCTAGCAACCGCCTAGCAACCACCCAAAACACCCTAGCAACCACCCAAAACACCCTAGCAACCACCCAGAATACCCTAGCAACCACCCAAAACACCCTAGCAACCACCCAGAATACCCTAACAACCACCCAAAACACCCTAGCAACCACCCAGAATACCCTAGCAACCGCCTAGCAACCACCCAAAACACCCTAGCAACCACCCAAAACACCCTAGCAACCACCCAGAATACCCTAACAACCACCCAAAACACCCTAGCAACCACCCAGAATACCCTAGCAACCGCCTAGCAACCACCCAAAACACCCTAGCAACCACCCAAAATACGCTAGCAACCGCCTAGCAACCACCCAAAACACCCTAGCAACCACTCAAAATATCCTAGCAACCGCCTAGCAACCACCCAAAATACCCTAGCAACCGCCTAGCAACCACCCAGAAGACCCTAGCAACCACCCAAAATATCCTAGCAACCACCCAAAAGACCCTAGCAACCGTCTAGCAACCACCCAAAAGACCCTAGCAACCACCCAAAATATCCTAGCAACCGCCTAGCAACCACCCAAAACACCCTAGCAACCACCCAAAACACCCTAGCAACTACCCAAAACACCCTAGCAACCACCCAAAACACCGTAGCAACCACCCAAAACACAGTAGCAACCACCCAGAATACCCTAGCAACCACCCAAAAACCCTAGCAACCGCCTAGAAACCACCCAAAACACCCTAGCAACCGCCTAGCAACCACCCAAAACACCATAGCAACCACCCAGAATACCCTAGCAACCCCCTAGCAACCACCCAAAATACCCTAGCAACCGCCTAGCAACACCATAGCGACCACCCATAACATCCTAGCAACCGCCTAGCAAAAAAACGTTCTGGTCCAAACTTTCTCAAGCCAACTTAAAGTTTGTCTCGACGAACTTTCGCATCTAGTTATTATTATTATTCTTCTTACTAAAAAATCTGACTCAAACTCCTCCTAGAGCTTTAACTCTACATACTCCAAAATCGGCTCAGACACTCAAACAGATCTGACTCGGTGTGCTCTATCTTTTCAGACTGATCGGACTTACGGTTTTCCTAAAAATGACGATCAAAACTCGGAAAAACTCCCATTGACTTAACATTGGGCATTCTAAAAAAATTCAAACTCACCAACCGACAAAAATTTAAATCTAAATCCCTTGAAAACTAATTCAAACTGCCATTCTATATATATTAGCCAATGAAACTCATTTAAACTAATAAACTCTAATCTCATACACTTATAAACTAATTAACTTAAATTTAATTACTAATTAACTAATAAACTCATGAATTCATAGACTTATGAACTCTTAAACTCATAAATTAATAAATTCTGAACTCTAAACTCATTTAAACTTATAAACTCTAAACTCAAAAACTTGTACACTTATAAACTCTAAACTCATAAACTCTGAGTGTGTGTGTGTGTGTGTGTCTGAGTGAGTGTGTGAGCGAGGTAGTCTGTGTGTGTGTGTGTGTGTGTGTGTGTGTTTGTTTGTATCTATCTAACTTATTTATATATCTATCATAAACTTCAAACTACTTTAAACTACTTTAAACTTCAAACCAATTTAAACTTCTTAAGTTTAAAGCTCCCAGCTCCCAAGCAACTCCATAGCAACCAAACTTGAGTACCCTAGCAACCGTTTTGCAAGACCTATATCTCTGTATCAGAACATCGTATAGAGATGAGGTTTGGCTCTTTTGACTCATGCTAGCAAACAGCACTTCCAACATGCTACATATGCTAGCAGTGAATAGCTACATGCTAATAGCGATTAGTTAAGTGTTAAATCATGCCAAGATCATGCTAAGAACTCTATAAAAACTCCATAGTAACCATCTGTGATAACTACCAACCACCTAGTAACACCATATCAACCGCCCTGAATACCATAGCAACCCCCCAGAACACCCTAGCAACCGCCTAGCAACCACCCAAAAGACCCTAGCAACCACCCAGAACACCGTAGCAACCACCCAAAAGACCCTAGCAACCACCCAAAAGACCCTAGCAACCGCCTAGCAACCACCCAAAAGACCCTAGCAACCACCCAAAAGACCCTAGCAACCGCCTAGCAACCACCCAAAAGACCCTAGCAACCACCCAAAAGACCCTAGCAACCACCCAGAATACCCTAGCAACCACCCAAAACAGCCTAGCAACCACCCAGAACACCCTGGCCACCACCTAGCAACCACCCAGAATACCTTAGCAACGCCTAGCAACACCATAGCAACCACCCATAACACCCTAGCAACTGCCTAGCAACCACCCAGAACACCCTAGCAACCACCCAAAATACCCTAGCAACCGCCTAGCAACCACCCAAAACCGCCTAGCAACCACCCAAAACACCCTAGCAACCGCCTAGCAACCACCCAAAATACCCTAGCAACCACCCAAAAGACCCTAGCAACCACCCAAAATATCCTAGCAACCACCCAGAACACCCTAGCAACCGCCTAGCAACCACACAAAAGACCCTGGCAACCGCCTAGCAACCACCCAAAACACCCTAGCAACCACCCAAAACACCCTAGCAACCACCCAAAATACCCTAGCAACCGCCTAGCAACCACCCAGAATACCGTAGTAACCGCCTAGCAACACCATAGCGACCACCCATAACATCCTAACAACCGCCTAGCAAAAAACGTTCCGGTCCAAACTTTCTCAAGCCAACTTAAAGTTTGTCTCGACGAACTTTCGCATCTAGTTCTTCTTCTTCTTCTTATTCTTCTGACCCAAAATTTATCAACTCTAACTCCTCCTAGAGCTTTAACTCTACAAACTCCAAACTCGGGTCAGACTTTCAGACTGTTCTGACTTGGTGTGCTATATCTTTTCAGACTGATTTGACTTTCAGTTTTCTTAAAAATTAATATTAAAAACCATAAAAATCCCATAGACTTACATGGCAGACTGCTCAAATTGAGCCAAGACTACGGTGGCCCATTAGTGTACAAGCCAAAAACTCAAATCTAAACTCCCTGAAGCCCTAGACTCAATTAAACTACCATTCAATGACCTAATAAACTTCTATCTATCTATCTATCTATCTATCTATCTATCTATCTATCTATCTTTCTATCTATCTATCTATCTATCTATCTATCTATCTATCTATCTATCTATCTATCTATCTATCTATCTATCTATATTTCTAACTAACTTATCTTTCTATCTATCTTTCTAACTAACTTATCTATCTTTCTTTCTCACTAATCTATCTATCTTTCTAACTAACTTATCTATCTATCTTTCTTTCTAACTAATCTATCTTTCTTTCTAACTAACTAATCTATCTTTCTTTCTTTCTTACTAATCTATCTATCTTTTTAACTAACTTATCTATCTTTCTTTATAACTTATCTATCTATCTTTCTAACTAACTTATCTATCTATCTATCTATCTATCTAACTAACTTATCTATCTTTCTTTCTTTTTAACTAATCTATCTTTCTAACTTATCTATCTTTCTTTCTTTTATCTTTCTAACTTATCTAACTTTCTTTCTTTTTAACTAATCTATCTATCTTTCTAACTAACTTATCTATCTTTCTTTCTTTCTTACTAATCTATCTATCTTTCTAACTAACTTATCTATCTTTCTTTCTTTTTAACTAATCTATCTTTTTCTAACTAACTTATCTATCTTTCTTTCTTTCTTTCTTACTAATCTATCTATCTTTCTAACTAACTAATCGATCTTTCTTTCTTACTAATCTATCTTTTTAACTAACTTATCTATATTTCTTTCTAACTTATCTATCTTTTTTTCTAACTAACTTATCTTTCTATCTATCGATCTTTCTATCTTTCTTTCTAACTAATCTATCTTTCTTTCTAACTAACTAATCTATCTTTCTTTCTTTCTTACTAATCTATCTATCTTTTTAACTAACTTATCTATCTTTCTTTCTTACTAATCTATCTATCTTTCTAACTAATCTATCTTTCTTTCTTTTTAACTAATCTATCTATCTTTCTAACTAACTTAT
>NC_140212.1:28821260-28861260 GCF_951802725.1 Rutilus rutilus | reverse complement strand
ATCTATCTTTCTAACTAACTTATCAATCTTTCTTTCTTTTTAACTAATCTATCTATCTTTCTAACTAACTTATCAATCTTTCTTTCTTTTTAACTAATCTATCTATCTTTCTAACTAACTTATCTATCTTTCTTTTTAACTAATCTATCTTTCTAACTAACTTATCTAGCTTTCTTTCTTTTTAACTAATCTATCTATCTTTCTAACTAACTTATCTATCTTTCTTTCTTTCTTTTTAACTAATCTATCTATCTTTCTAACTACCTTATCTATCTATCTATCTATCTATCTATCTATCTATCTATCTATCTATCTATCTATCTATCTATCTATCTATCTTTCTTTCTTTCTTTTTAACTAATCTATCTTTCTAACTTATCTATCTTTCTTTCTTTTTAACTAATCCATCTTTCTAACTTATCTATCTTTCTTTCTTTTTAACTAATCTATCTTTCTTTCTAACTAACTTATCTATCTTTCTTTCTTTTTAACTAATCTATCTTTTTCTAACTAACTTATCTATCTATCTATCTATCTATCTATCTATCTATCTATCTTTCTTTCTTTCTTTTGAACTAATCTATATATCTTTCTAACTAACTTATCTATCTTTCTTTCTTTCTAGCTAATCCATCTATCTTTCTAACTAATTTATCTTTCTTTCTTTTTAACTAATCTATCTTTCTAACTAACTAATCTATCTTTATTTCTTTTTAACTAATCTATCTATCTTTCTAACTAACTTATCTATCTTTCTTTCTTACTAATCTATCTTTCTAACTAACTTATCTCTCTTTCTTTCTTTTTAACTAATCTATCTATCTTTCTAACTAACTTATCTATCTTTCTTTTTAACTAATCTATCTCTTTCTAACTAACTTATCTATCTTTCTTTCTTTTTAACTAATCTATCTATCTTTCTAACTAACTTATCTTTCTTTCTTTCTTTTTAACTTATCTATCTTTCTTTCTTTTTACCTAATCTATCTATCTTTCTAACTAACTTATCTTTCTTTCTTTCTTTTTGACTAATCTATCTATCTTTCTGACTAACTTATCTACCTTTCTTTCTTTCTTACTAATATATCTATCTTTCTAACTACCTTATCTTTCTTTCTTTCTTTCTTTCTTTCTTTTTAACTAATCTATCTATCTTTCTAACTAACTTATTTATCTTTCTAACTAACTTATTTATCTTTCTTTCGTTCATTTTAACTAGTCTATCTTTCTAACTAACTTATCTATCTTTCTTACTAATCTATCCATCTTTCTAACTAACATATCTATCTTTCTTTCTTTCTTACTTACTAATCTATCCATATTTCTAACTAACATATCTATCTTTCTTTCTTACTAATCTATCCATCTTTCTAACTAACATATCTATCTTTCTTTCTTTCTTACTTACTAATCTATCCATATTTCTAACTAACATATCTATCTTTCTTTCTTACTAATCTATCCATCTTTCTAACTAACATATCTATCTTTCTTTCTTTCTTACTAATCTATCCATCTTTCTAACTAACATATCTATCTTTCTTTCTTTCTTACTTACTAATCTATCTATCTTTCTAACTAACTAACTTATCTATCTTTCTTTCTTTCTTACTAATCTATCCATCCAACTAATTAATCTTTTTTCTTTCTAACTAATCTTTTTACTTTCTTTCTTTCTTTCTTTCTTTCTTTCTTACTAATCTTTCTTTTTTCTTTTTCTTACTTTTCTTTCTTTCTTTCTAACTTTTCTTTCTTTCTTTCTTTCTTTCTTTCGTTCTTTCTTTCTTTCTTTCTAACTAATCTTTCTTTCTTTCTTTCTTTCTTTCTAACTAATTAATCTTTTTTCTTTCTTTCTTTCTTTCTTTCTTTCTAACTAATCTTTTTTCTTTCTTTCTTTCTAACTAATCTTTCTTTCTTTCTTTTTCTTACTTTTCTTTTTTTCTAACTAATCTTTCTTTCTTTCTTTCTTTTCCTTTCTTTTCTTTTTTTCTAACTAATCTTTCTTTCTTTCTTTCTTTCTAACTAATCTTTCTTTCTTTCTTTTTCTTACTTTTCTTTTTTTCTAACTAATCTTTCTTTCGTTCTTTCTTTCTTTCTTTCCTTCTAACAAATCTTTTTCTTTCTTTCTTTTTCTTTCTTTCTTTCTTTCTTTCTTTCTTTCTTTCTAATCATTTTTCTTTCTTTCTAACTAATCTTTCTTTCTTTCTTTCTTTCTTTCTTTCTAATTAATCTTTTTTCTTTCTTACTAATCTTTTTACTTTCTTTCTTTCTAACTAATCTTTCTTTCTCTTACTTTTCTTTCTTTCTTTCTAACTAATCTTTTTTCTTTCTTTTTTTCTTTCTTTCTTTCTTTCTTTCTTTTTCTTACTTTTCTTTCTTTCTTTCTAACTAATCTTTTTTCTTTCTTTCTTTCTTTCTTTCTTTCTTTCTTACTAATCTTTCTTTTTCTTTTTCTTACTTTTCTTTCTTTCTTTCTAACTAATCTTTTTTCTTTCTTTCTTTCTTTCTTTCTTTCTTTCTTTCTTTCTTTCTTTCTTTCTAACTAATCTTTCTTTCTTTCTTTTTCTTACTTTTCTTTCTTTCTTTCTAACTAATCTTTTTTCTTTCTTTCTTTCTTTCTTTCTTTCTTTCTTTCTTTCTAACTAATTAATCTTTTTCCTTTCTTTCTTTCTTTCTAACTAATCATTTTTCTTTCTTTCTTTCTAACTAATCTTTCATTTTTCTTTTTCTTGCTTTTCTTTCTTTCTTTCTTTCTTTCTTTCTTTCTTTCTTTCTTTCTTTCTTTCTTTCTTTCTAACTAATCTTTCTTTCTTTCTCTTACTTTTCTTTCTTTCTTTCTAACTAATCTTTTTACTTTCTTTCTTTCTTTCTAACTAATCTTTCTTTCTCTTACTTTTCTTTCTTTCTTTCTAACTAATCTTTTTTCTTTCTTTCTTTCTAACTAATCTTTCTTTCTTTCTTTCTCTTACTTTTCTTTCTTTCTTTCTAACTAATCTTTTTTCTTTCTTTCTTTCTTTCTTTCTTTCTTTCTAACTAATCTTTCTTTCTTTCTTTCTCTTACTTTTATTTCTTTCTTTCTAACTAATCTTTTTACTTTCTTTCTTTCTAACTAATCTTTCTTTCTCTTACTTTTCTTTCTTTCTTTCTAACTAATCTTTTTTCTTTCTTTCTTTCTTTCTAACTAATCGTTCTTTCTTTCTTTCTTTTTCTTACTTTTCTTTCTTTCTTTCTAACTAATCTTTCTTTCTTTCTTTCTTTCTTTCTTTCTAACTAATCTTTCTTTTTTCTTTTTCTTTCTTTTCTTTCTTTCTTTCTAACTAATCTTTTTTCTTTCTTTCTTTCTTTCTTTCTTTCTTTCTTTCTTTCTAACTAATTAATCTTCTTTCTTTCTTTCTTTCTTTCTTTCTTTCTTTCTAACTAATCTTTTTACTTTCTTTCTTTCTTTCTTTCTTTCTTTCTTTCTTGCTAACTAATTAATCCTTTTTCTTTCTTTCTTTCTTTCTTTCTAACTAATCTTTCTTTTTTCTGTTTCTTACTTTTCTTTCTTTCTTTCTGTTTCTTACTTTTCTTTCTTTCTTTCTAACTAATCTTTTTCTTTCTTTCTTTTTCTTTCTTTCTTTCTTTCTTTCTTTCTTTCTTTCTTTCTTTCTAACTAATCTTTCTTTCTTTCTTTCTTTCTTTCTTTCTAACTAATCTTTCTTTCTTTCTTTCTTTCTTTCTTTCTTTCTTTCTAACTAATCTTTTTTCTTTCTTTCTTTCTTTCTTTCTTTCTTTCTTTCTTTCTTTCTTTATAATTAATCTTTCTTTCTTTCTTTCTTTCTTTCTAACTAATCTTTCTTTCTTTCTTTCTTTCTAACTAATCTTTTTTCTTTCTTTCTTTCTTTCTTTCTTTCTTTCTTTCTTTCTTTCTTTCTTTCTTTCTAACTAATCTTTCTTTCTTTCTAACTAATCTTTCTTTCTTTCTTTCTTTCTTTCTAACTAATCTTTCTTTCTTTCTTTCTTTCTTTCTTTCTTTCTTTCTTTCTTTCTTTCTTTCTAACTAATCTTTCTTTCTTTCCTTCCAACTATTATTTCTTTCTAACTAATCTATCAATCTAACTTTAACCTACTTTAAACTTCTAACTTCTTTAAACTTCTTCAAACTCTCTGTTCAGGCTTTCTCAAGCCAACTTAAAGTTTGTCTCAACAAACTTTTTTTTCTAGTTTGATAGTAATATGCCATAAATGCAGCCCACAAACAGCCGGCGAAGCAGTAATTTTGGACAATTATTAATAAAAATTATGATTACATTTAGAAATAACAGTGAAGAAAATGGTATTAGTGTTAAGAAGCAAAGAACACAGTGTACACTTTATTGAATATGGGATCAATACAGCTCTTTGAGAATGAGGATTAGATGGAATGGAGACAGGAAAATGAGTCGTGAGGAATTCAGTAAAAAAAGTAATGATGCCCACAGCCCACGGAGCTAAAGAGTGAGTGAGAAGAGCAAGCTTTGTGAAAAAGTTATCCAGTGATTGTTTAGCAACGGGAAAATTAGGAACCGCAAATAAATACACTGACACCTTTGGACATCCTTAAGGTTTGGAAGAAGTGCACTCAAAGAATGCATCCCGCTTGATGATGTCACATAATTCTGTGTTGTAAAAAAAATATATTTAAAAATGTTTATTTAATAATTTTCAAAAATAATGATTCTCAGAGGATTTCCACAAAACATTCTTAGAATATTTGCATTTGTGTCATATGCCACACCTGTATTTAGCTGTGCTTCACATTGTGATGCAGCAAATACCAGCTCCTCATCATCATCTTCAGCAGTGGGAATGGAAGTGCCTGGAGCACAAATGTTAAAACTATTGCTGTGATCAATACACGGAGGCAAACATATGTAAGATGTTGCTTACTTACCAGTTGCGAATAGCTGCTTTCGGGCCAAATGTTTGGCTGGGGGTTCTGCTGCCGGAGGAGGTAAAGTGGACTGCAGTAATGGATCTGGAAACAACAAGTGGACAAGTTTGCCATAACGATAAATTAATACATGTAGAACTGCTGTATGGAAAATTCTATATTCACACTCCTACTCACAGGGTTTAACTGGTGACATTAGTTTTTTTGCCAGCTGTGAAGGTGACAAATGTTTGCCACGCGCCAACAGCGCTTTCACAGTGGCGGTCTGCTGTACACCAGTTCGGATGTCTGTAGATGGAGGTGCAGAGGTACTGGAGGCTGCAGGTGGACGTGCAGAGGAACTGCAGGCTGCAGGTGGACGTGCAGAGGAACTGCAGGCTGCAGGTGGACGTGCAGAGGAACTGGAGGCTGCAGGTGGACGTGCAGAGGAACTGGAGGCTGCAGGTGGACGTGAGGCTGCAGGTGGACGTGCAGAGGAACTGGAGGTTGCAGGTGGACGTGAGGCTGCAGGTGGACGTGCAGGCTGATGTACCCTGGTCCCCATTTCAGAAGCCTGTCTTTTCAGGACATACGCCTTGAAAATGGCCATGTTGGTGTTGGGCCTGGCATCTGCCTTAACCAGGTACCTGATGAGGGCTTCGGCCTCCTTGCTCTGGTCCTCAAAAACATCCTTCATGGACCAGCCCTGAAAGTCACCAAACTCCACCATCAAGCAGCCCTGGTCTCCAGTTGCCCGGGCTTCAGCTTGCATTTCCTGCTTCCTCTTATATTTCTCCACTTCTTCTGCCATTTCTCTAATATAAGAAGTGTACTGTAGGAACAGTTGTTTGTTTTCTGACAGGGGGTTTGTCTGCGCTTTCTCACTGGAAATGCTGAGCACCAAATATACCCTCCTCAGACCCGAGCTTTGGTTTGGCGTGCATTTTAGATTTCTTCTAGCTTTTTGGGGTTAGGAGGGGACCAATATATATAATAACCAGAATTTATCTTTGAACATGAAGCACTTTTTGAAAAAAATGATGTCCACATATGTGGACACCGGGTCTGAATTCACAGAAAAAAATCAATACACCATTGTGTAACAAAGTGCAAATCTCTTTTATTTACAGCCTGTGCCTGAACATTTTTCGTTGTTACTCTTGTATAACTTCTGAACATACATACATACATCTTCCGCTTATCTGGGGCCGGGTCGCGGGGGCAGCAGTCTAAGCAGAGATGCCCAGACTTCCCTCTCTCTAGACACTTCGTCCGGCTCTTCCAGGGGGACACCGAGGCGTTCCCAGGCCAGCCGGGAGACATAGTCTCTCCAGCGTGTCCTAGGTCTTCCCCGGGGTCTCCTCCCGGTGGGACGTGCCCGGAACACCTCCCCAGGAAGGCGTCCAGGAGGCATCCGGAACAGATGCCCGAGCCACCTCAGCTGGCCCCTCTCGATGTGGAGGAGCAGCGGCTCTACTCTGAGCTCCTCCGGAGTGACCGAGCTTCTCACCCTATCTCTATGGGATCGCCCAGCCACCCTGCAGAGAAAGCTCATTTCGGCCACTTGTATCCGGGATCTTGTCTTTTCGGTCATGACCCACAGCTCAGCCCAGGTGAGTTGGAAAATTTATCCGGGGCCCCACCCTGGAGCCAGGCCCGGGGTGGGGCTCGTATGAGAGCGCCTGGTGGCCAGGCCTCCCCCATGGTGTCCGGCCGGGCTCAGCCCGAAGAAGCGACGTGGGGCTGCCCTCCCGTGGGCTCACCACCCGTAGGTGGGACTGTAAGGGGCCGGTGCTTAGAGGATCGGGCGGCAGTCGAAGGCGGGGGCTTCGACGACCTGATCCCTGGACCCTGGAGGGGTGCTGGATAGCGCTCTGACTGGGGACTCCATCGTTCTACTTGGGGACTTCAACGCCCACGTGGGCAGCGACAGTGACACCTGGAGGGGCGTGATTGGGAGGAATGGCCCCCCTGATCTGAACCCGAGCGGGCTAGTCACAGTTTGTCCATAAGGAACACCATGTTCAAGCATAAGGGTGTCCATCAGTGCACGTGGCACCAGGACACCCTAGGCCGGAGGTCGATGATCGACTTTGTGACTTTGTGGACGTTTCATCTGGCCTCTGGCTGTATATCTTGGACACTCGGTGAAGAGAGGGGCGGAGCTGTCAACTGATCACCACTTCTGAACATTGATATGGAAAAACAAAATTTATAACCAAATAAAAAACATATCCAAAAAAAAAAAAAAATTAAAATTTGCTTTCTTTTTTGTAACACTCCAAAACTTCAACTTCTCCAAACTAGGAATGTTATTTTTATTTGTGTGTGTGTGCACGCTCGATCGCAGTGAGCAAGAATGTGTGTGTGTGTGTGTGTGTGTGTGTGTGTGCGCGCACGCGATCGTGAATGAGCAAGAGAGAGTCTGTGTGTGCGATCGCGAGTGATCAAGAGAGTGTGTGTGTGTGTGTGTGTGTGTGTGTGCGCGCACGCGACCGTGAATGGGCAAGAGAGAGTGTCTGTGTGTGTGTGCGATCGCGAGTGATCAAGAGAGTGTGTGTGCGCGCGCACGCGATCGTGAATGGGCAAGAGAGAGTGTTTGTGTGTGCGATCGCGAGTGATCAAGAGAGTGTGTGTATGTTCGCGCACGCGATCGTGAATGGGCAAGAGAGAGTGTCTGTGTGTGCGATCGCGAGTGATCAAGAGAGAGAGTGTGTGTGTGTGTGTGTGTGTGTGTGTGTGTGCACGCGCGCCACGAAGCTCGCAAGTTGTGCAACTAAGTTACAAATTGTCTAATGATTGCTAAAATTCTTATACAGTTTCATCGAAGTTAAGTCCCAATGTCCACATACGTGGACATCAAGTTTAGCAGCCTAGTAAATCTTTCCTGTTACAAAAGTTTGTCAAATGTGCATGCCATTTTAATCATACAACACTATTATGCATAACTTAACAAGAATCAACGATGAAATGTTATTACATTTTTTACCTTGTGGGCGTTTTGGTCTGATGTGGCTGCGTGACATTTCGCCTCTGTTCTCCGCCATCTTGAAATTATTTATGTTACATTTTTTTTTCTCCTGACACCACCAGATGGCAGTATAAGTGTCCATGTTTGTGAAAAACCAGTTCCAGTTACACAGAATTAAGTATTAAGCTGCACACAGCCAAAAATGTGGTGTCCACGTATGTGGACACGGGGACTGAGGAGGATACTGCGTACCCCAGAGAGTTTTCCAGGAGCCATCTAAAACTCTGACCCTGGTACTTCCCAAACTGAAGTTTGCAGTAAGCCAGTACTAAAAACTGGTCACTGGGATCTCCACCGTTTGTGCAGACAAAATTACTTGCCTCTGCCAGCACCTCCTCCTTTGATTTGGCCCTTCCAGACACCACATTTTCAAGACCCTTCGCCTCCGCCGATGGCGCCATGAGGAGACGGTTTGATGTTGCAGACTGGCGGCGAAAAACGGGGTATGCGTACATTTTCTGAAATGAAAATCAGAGAAAGACTATTACCTCTTGCAATCTTAAAGATACTTGTATGTTAACTGTGTAATGATAATTTAACAAGCTACACACCAGGACTTAAATCATGTTTATCAGGCATTTTAGGAGACAAGTCAGTAGGGAAATAAATTATATTTCAATATTCCTATGAAATATTAGATATTATTATGAAAATCTTGACAATTACTACTAACACCCATCATTACACTTCTTTTTTTACATGTTGCCCCAAGAATAAATTAATATGCAAATTAGATACATAGATACATTGTATAAAATGGGAAAACCCGCTTATGGCCATTTTACACACATATTACATAAAGCAAAATGATATATCAAATTATTCTGTTATATATTTTATAACATAGTTAATACCATTGATACCAAAAAATACCATTGTTTTTGCCTATTCATGTCTTTTTAAATGAAATAATATTTAATAAATGAGACCTAGTGTGTATAACATATATTTATGAATAAAACATTATTTAAAAAACAAACATTTTTGTAAAAAATGTTCTTATGCTCTGAACAATGTAATTACAAAAAAAAAAAAAAAACTTAATTAATAAAACTTTTTTTGGTCTCAAGAGGGACGTATTTTTCAAATACAGAAAAGAAAACATGCTACTGTTAATTAGCGGCCGGCTAATTAACTTAACAGTAGCATGTTTTCTTTTCTGTATTTTATCATGGGAAAAGTTACAGGTTCACAGATGCTGAATTAAACCGGTGCTATACACGCTAGCTAGCTATATTGGCATGTTTAATTTTCCAAAAATACATACTATATATGAATAAATAATGAACGATTATACAGTAATGAAGAATAGCCTTACCTGTTGCAAAGATGACAAGATGACAATAATAGCGGTCGCCGATTGGTCAAAAGTACGTCACAGAAGAGAAACACGATTGGTCAAAAGTAAGCCATGGGAGAGAAACGCGATTGGTCAAAAGTAAGCCACAGGAGAGAAACGCGATTGGGCAAAAGTAAGCCACAGGAGAGAGACGCGATTGGTCAAAAGTAAGCCACAGGGGAGAAACGTGATTGGCTCCCGTGGGCTTACTTTGGGCTTACTTTGGCTCAATCGGTAGAAAGCAGTAAGCGCAAGCGAGAGGTAGCGGGATCGATGCCCGCATTCTCCATGTGGCATAACTCCCTAGATGAGCTTTTGAGGCTCACTGCTGCCGAAAAGTTTTTTCCGACGAGGGCCTGCGCACATTCCTGGCAAAAGCAGGTCCCACCGAGATTTGAACTCGGATCGCTGGATTCAGAGTCCAGAGTGCTAACCATTACACCATGGAGTGACCCACCTTTTCCCACAGAGCAGCAGAGAGTTAAGTCATTCAGCCTAGAAGCGCGATAGCAAGGAGCAAGTGAAGCCTTTGCTTTTTAAGCCCATGTTTCCCCGATTCCGACTCCGATTTGAACTCGGATCGCTGGATCCCAGAGTGCTAACCATTACGCCATGGAAAAAAACACACCCCGACACCTGGGGCCCGTTCTTCGTACGTCGCTAACTCAGTTAGCTGGATTTGATTGTTGACGATTTGGCATGATCTTGGATTGTTTGGTTCTTCGACGCTCATCCTGGACTTGCTGTCATAGCAACAGGTGCGCAATCTTAAACCTGCTCGGGAGCAGGCTTATTTCATGTAAACAGGATTAGACTGCGGCTCATAAACGGAGATGATACGGGAAGTCCAGCGCAGTGCGATAGTGCACTTTCTGATATATATTTTTTTTCCTCGTGACTCATGAGATTGTCGTTTACATTATTAATTTGTTGGAAACGCACATTTATTTTCGACTTGTCGGAGTCGGGCTTTTACTACAGCACAAACTGTACCCTAAGATTAATTGCGAGTGGCTCTTTCCTTTACACTATTGGAGATGCGGAGAACTTGATGGAAAGTGCTGTCTGTCGTGTCATTCGGAGTTTACCTGCCGCTTTTAGGTTTAAAAAACAGTTTTAGTTTTTTTTTTTTTTTTTTGTGGCATTTCCAAGCCACTGAAGACCCAATGTAAATCAGTTTTTTTAAAGCAGCTTTTTATTTTTTTTTATTTATTATTAGACTATAGCCTACTATTTATTAGACTATTTAAATATTTTTTTATGAAGATCATGCGATCATGACCATGCTGATTACAGTATGTCACTCAGGCTTATAGGCTAGACTGCCATCAAGGCCTCAATGAAGGGGATTGTGTGAACAGAAAGGGGGTTCACAATGTAAATGTGCAGCCCAGTTACTATTGTGATTCTTAATATTCCAGATTAATAATATTATATCAAATAAAAAAAGGCAGTTGACAAATCTTCCATATCACAAATGTGAAAGCAAAATGGTCAGGATCTGTGTATGACTTAAGAATTTTCAGAGATTCACATTTATGCACATTATTTGAAAGTGGTAAGGAAAGTTCCACAATTAAATATCAAGCTCACTGTATTACATACACTTATGCTGATCCTAACAGAACTGCATTTTTTCATAGGTGATTATGACATGTTCCTGCCTGCAGACAGGTGTTTTATGACCCCATTCCCTGACCCAAACCAGTTACAATGCAGCTCCAGGACAAGGGCACACAATGAAATGAACTTTGGCTAACTAAAGGGAAGATTTCAGTGTCTGAAAAGTCTGAGGGTTGCACACCTGACAGGGCCTGTGACATTGTTGCATTTGCATGTGCCATATTACACAACACTGCCAAAAAAAAAAAAATACACTTTTCATTAAATGTTTAATAAAAGACAAATATGCTTAGTTCCTTGAGTTTTATTTCAATTGTTCGTTGTAAAGAAAAGCCAGTGGTCAAGTGCCTGCAACAAGAGATATTAGACACATGCCTCATGCAACAAATAAAAGGAAAAGTTGGCTATCCACTGCCCACCTGTAGGCATATGTCTCCTCTGTCTGTGCAGACTCTTCTGTAGGCCTTTCTGTAGATGTGGAATCCTTAAACTTATATTGCAGCCATAAAGCATACAATTATAAATTAAGTAAAGTTATTTATGCACTTGCAGGTAGGCTAGTTCCTCCATATGACAGTTATCTGAGAGGGTTTATTCACTGTCCAGTGCAATGGAAACAAATGGACATTACAAAGTCTTATACTTTCTTTCCTTTGGAAAGTTAGAAAATGTCCACTTAAGTTAACAAGTGTTGGTGTATTATGTAAAAGTGCACAAAAGAGGAAAACACAATGTCATTACAATGAACTACACTTGGGAAAAATGTGATCAATAACTCTTTTTGAACTCTTCTTCAATACATGTGTCACCGGTGCAGGCCGGGGCGGACTCGGATGACCAGCCGCCCCTGACTCCAGACACCACCGTGAGGAGCCGACACCACAGGCACGCGACAGACGGACAAAGGAGGAGGCAAGTAGTTTAGTTCACAAGCAACAATCTTTATTGAATAATAATCAACTTGGGGAAAGAATGAGCAACTCTTGTCTTCTAAGGCTATTCGGCCGGAGTAGCCGCTGGATCGACTATTCACTGTCTTCGAGACCCAATGGTGTAATAGTGGCTGGGAAGGCTTACTCCACAGCGTTGCTGCACATTTCACAGCGTTGCTGCACATCTGCAGGACTCAGACGGTAGGTAACAGGTAAGGTTTCTTCTCTTAACAGCAGCTTCTCTTACCAGGACATAAGAGGGAAATTGTGACTTTAAAACTCACTTCACAGCGTTGCTGCACATCTGCAGGACTCAGACGGTAGGTAACAGGTGGGCTTTTCTTCTCTTAACAGCAGCTTCTCTTATCAGGTCGTGAGAGGGAAATTGTGACTTTAAAACTCACTTCACAGCGTTGCTGCACATCTGCAGGACTCAGACGGTAGGTAACAGGTGGGCTTTTCTTCTCTTAACAGCAGCTTCTCTTATCAGGTCGTGAAAGGGGAATTGTGACTTTAAAACTCACTTCACAGCGTTGCTGCACATCTGCAGGACTCAGGCGGTAGGTAACAGGTAAGGTTTCTTCTCTTAACAGCAGATTCTCTTAACAGGTCGTGAGAGGGGAATTGTGACTTTAAAACTCACTTCACAGCGTTGCTGCACATCTGCAGGACTCAGACGGTAGGTAACAGGTGGGCTTTTCTTCTCTTAACAGCAGCTTCTCTTATCAGGTCGTGAGAGGGAAATTGTGACTTTAAAACTCACTTCACAGCGTTGCTGCACATCTGCAGGACTCAGACGGTAGGTAACAGGTGGGCTTTTCTTCTCTTAACAGCAGATTCTCTTAACAGGTCGTGAGAGGGGAATTGTGACTTTAAAACTCACTTCACAGCGTTGCTGCACATCTGCAGGACTCAGACGGTAGGTAACAGGTGGGCTTTTCTTCTCTTAACAGCAGCTTCTCTTATCAGGTCGTGAGAGGGAAATTGTGACTTTAAAACTCACTTCACAGCGTTGCTGCACATCTGCAGGACTCAGACGGTAGGTAACGGGTAAGGTTTCTTCTCTTAACGGCAGCTTCTCTTATCAGGACATGAGAGGGGAATTGTGACTTTTCCACAACCATACGATTCTTCATGAGACTTGAACTTTCAGAGAGAGGGAGAGGATTATCAGGAGCCTTCAATGAGGAATTACTTCACGACAATATTCAGGGGAAGAGAGGACAATACAAAACATTACTTCACCAGTTCAGTTGTATCGTTCTGGGATTTAGATGGAGACCAGTAGATCATCTCACAAGAATGAAAGCCGGCGTTGGAAGACTCTTCTCAGCATAGCACACAGCACTCGTGTTCACTACAAATCCACAGCATTAATTCGACGTGCATCAGGTAAGGCAAACAACTGCAAATCACTCACACAGTAGGGCTGATCAGAAGCCTCGCTTCATCCATGCATTTCAACGGAAATATTCACTCTCAATTCCTCTCCAATGTATCTGAAACAGATGTCCTCCTCAACAGTAAATTTCACATTCACAGTCTTTTCTTCAAGCTTTACATTTGATTCAATGATGAAATTAATTCACTTATCTTTCTTCCTTCCTCTTCCATAGCAGATCCAAGCAGCAGTTCAATCCAGTAGTATTCCACAACAGTTACAGGAGATCTTCTACCCCAAAACACAACTGAGACCCAGCCAAACAACTGATCAACTGAACACCGATCAACCTTTACCAGTTCCAACCTTCGCCCTAACTCGACTCTGAATGGCTCTTTTATCCTCCTCTTGTGAAGCGGAAAGCCTGTACAAACACCGCTCCTCTCTCTCCCTCACACCTGTCGTGCATCAGCTGTAATTAGTTCGCGCAATATCTCCGCTACACCCGGAACCGGAGTGAGGTGTTACACCAAAATAATTCCCCTCGGGAAACATGGGAAGAAAACAAAGGTTCCGCTTTTCCCCGCATTTTGTCACCCGTGACATCCCCCCTTGCCAATCGGTTCTAGTCCCTGGAACCGGTCTTCTCTAATGCCATTCGCCATATCTTTCAGGCGGCTGTCCTTGGTTGTCCCGCTGGGACCGTCGGGGTGGCGTGGGTGAAGCCGCTCGGGCCTCTACTTCGGGATTCCGCTGGGGGCGTCGGGGTGGCGTGGGTGAAGCCGCTCGGGCCTCCGTTTCGGGGTTCCCTGGGACTATTGCCCACCCTACCATGGGCACATTGGGAGCAAGCGGCGCACTTTGTATTTCAGCCGCTGGCTGTGGATAGTTTGGACATGGACGGAGCAAATTTCGATGAAGTACTCGTATAGGTCCCGGTTTTCCCTCAGGCCGTACCGAGTAGACTGGAGCATCAGGCCCCTGCCGGTGCTCCACCACATATGGTGTCGATTCCCAACGATCATGGAGCTTTCCTTTCCCTGGACGTCGGTTGTCCCTTACCAGCACTCGCTCTCCAGGCAGTAAAGGAGCTTCTCTGGCAGTTCGATCATACAGTCGCTTGTTCTTAGCTGCTGCAGCACTCAAATGGCCTGAAACTCGCTTGTATGCATTTAGTAATTGTTGGTGGTGTCGATTTACCCAGTCCGTGGTGTTGTACTCTCCTTCGGTGGTCTCGGTGCCCAGAAGCAAGTCTACAGGTAGACGTAGATGACGCCCAAACATGAGGTAAGAAGGGGCATACCCGGTGATGCTGTGCACGCTATTGTTATAGGCTTGTAGTAACGTAGGGAGGCTCTCGGCCCATTGACACTGCTGCTCACTTTCCAATGTTCCCAATAGCCCCAACAGGGTCTGATTGAATCTTTCACATCCTCCGTTGCCTTGGGGGTGATACGAAGTCGTGTGTGTCTTTCGACAACCATAGAGCTGGCTCAGCTCCTGTATGACTCGGGACTCAAAATTTGGACCTTGGTCCGAATGGAGGGTCTCTGGACAGCCGAACGGCTGTATTACCGTTTTCCAAAGGGCATTGGCTGTAGTCACTGCCGTCTGGTCTACTGTGGGGGCGGCCCAGGCGTACTTGGTAAACAGATCCGTCATTACCAGGATGTTTTGGTATCGATCTGCGGGTCTCCCTAAGGTCAGGAAGTCAATCCCTATAATATGTAGAGGTGCCTTCGGCCGAAAAGGGACCAGTGGGGCTCGAGGTTCCTTCCGGCGTTTAAACAGCGTACACCGTGGACAACTCTGAACGAACTCTTCAACTTTCTTCTCCATCTTCGACCAGTAGAAATACCTCCTCAGCAATGACAAAGTCTTTTCTTGGCCCTGATGGCCAGCATGGGTGTGATAGGCAGCCAACAGCTCTTGGACTTGGTCCTCTGGGACCACCACTTGGTACCTGGTTTCCTGAGTTCTTTGATCTCGCAGTGAACGACAGATTACCCCACTTCTAATCCGCAGTCTCTTCCACTGCTTCAGGAGCTGTCGTACTCCCACTGTCTGAGCCTGCCTTTCCTCGGCTCGCAGCCTGAATCCTCGCCTGAGATGCGAGGCGACCTGGCACAGGTCTTCGTCTCCTTGCTGTAACCTGCTCCACCGTCCGGGGTCCCATCCCCAACTGGACGGAATGTCCCCCTGGGTCCCGGGAGCTTCCACGACCGCCACCAACAATTCATCCTCTTGACCAAGGGCATCGAGGTGCGTTTGACCGTTTCTCTGAATGGCTGGGAGTCTGGACAATGCATCAGCATTCGCGTTTTCTCTGCCGGGTCGATACTTGAGCTGATAGTCATAATTAGCAAGCTGAGCCGCCCACCGCTGCTCCACTGCTCCCAGCTTAGCAGTCTGTAAATGAACTAGAGGATTGTTGTCCGTGATCACAGTCACCTTAGCTCCCCACAGGTAGTCTTTGAATTTCTCGGCCATGGCCCATTTCATGGCTAGCAACTCTATCTTGAAGGAACTGTAGTTTGCTGCGTTCCGCTCTGCAGGATGTAAACTTCGACTGGCATAAGCGATTACCTTCTCCACTCCTTGTTGCTCTTGGGCTAATACCGCCCCCAATCCTGCATTGCTGGCATCGGTATACAGGAGAAATGGCTGAGTGAAGTCTGCATAGGCCAGAATAGGGGCCCTCAAAAGCTCCTGCTTCAAATTTTGAAAGGCTGTTTCACATGCTGAGTCCCATTGCACCGTCGATGAGCCTTTGCCACGGGAACGTCCAGTACCAGCAAGAAGCTGGTTCAATGGCTTAGCAAGCCCAGAGAATCCTTTAATAAATCGTCGATAATATCCTACGAAGCCTAGGAAGGACCGTACTTGTCTCACTGTTCGTGGGGGCTCCCAACCTTGGACTGCTGCAACTTTCTCTGGGTCAGGGGATATACCGGCAGCACTGACTCGATGTCCCAGGAACTGTACCTCTTTGCGAAACAACTGGCATTTATCTGGCCTCAACTTTAGCCCATATCTCTCCATGGCCCGAAAGACATTCTCCAAGTGATGCAGGTGAGTTTGAAAGTCAGGGGAAAAAACGATTACATCGTCCAAATAGACCAGCGTGGACTCCACTAGTTGCCCTCCCAGGCATCGCTGCATAAGTCGCTGGAAGGTTGCGGGAGCGTTGCACAACCCGAACGGCATCCGGTCCCACTCGAATAGCCCAAACGGTGTGGTGAAGGCAGTTTTCTCTCTGTCACGGTCATCCATCTGTACTTGCCAGTATCCGCTGGCCAGATCCAAAGTTGAATACCATGCTGCTTGAGTCAAACTCGTGAGTGAATCTTCGATCCGCGGCAACGGGAATGCATCTTTCTTGGTCACACTATTGAGCTTACGGTAGTCGACACAAAATCTCCAGGCTCCCGTTTTCTTCTGTACTAGGACAATCGGGGCTGCCCATGGACTACTACTTTCTCGAACAATCCCTCCATCTAGCATCCCTTTTAGCAGGGCACGGACTTCAGTGTAGAGAGTGGGGGGCACCGGACGGTACCGCTCCCGACTAGGTGTGGCTTCTCCGGTGGGTATTTGGTGCTTAATCACTCCTGTACAACCATAGTCTTCCTCATGGGTTGAGAACACATGTTTCCACCTCTTCAGGAGCTCCTGGAGCTGTAACACTTGTCCTTCCTCCAGGTCCTCACCCTTCAAAGACTCCCCCATCAAATGGGTCGGCATTTCCCCTCTCACAGGGCCTGTACTGGCCTCCACTGGACGGACGGCAACTTCTACCACCGCAGGGCTCACCTGCCTGAAACAGACATCTTGTTGCTCTTGGACTTGGACAGGACGGACAGATGAAACTCGAACCAGACGTTGGTGTCGACGAAGGAGTACTGGGTAGGGATGGGCATTTCGCACCTTCACTGAAACTCGCCCTCGTCGTATAACCGCTAGCCCATGGGCTACTTCGATGGGTTGACAATCTTCATGGGGCTCTACCAGGACACAGTTACCTGACTCACGGGGTCCAGCAGGCACTCGGACCCAGAGAACAGCCTCGCTCCGGGCTGGAACAGACAGAGCGTACCGGCAGGTGACTCGACCGATATCTTCCCGCTCTTGCACCTGACTTGCTGCATGAACTCTTCGGCAATCGGCCAGGATCTGGTCCCAGTCCTGCCTCACTGCTAACGGGGACGTTCGGGCCGGTCGGTCTTTAAACAGCTCTTCCCAGCAATCCAGGACAACATTCATCCCTAGCAGTGCTCGATGGAGACCCAAGCAATGGTCCCGAACAATGACAACACCCTTCTGGTGGACAGGAACCCCTCGAACCAAAAAGTCTACCACGATGTACCCAGTATAAGGAATGTCCAATCCATTCGCTCCACGTAATGTGAGTCTTGAAGTTTCCGTCCTGTGAAGCCGATGATCCGCGAATAACTCCAGAGCCAGACTCTCTGAAAACAATGTGACCTGAGAACCTGTATCGACCAGACAATTAATCTTCATTCCATTAACTTGAACTTCTACGGTGGGACAACGCCCAACCCAGTCGTCTCTCATCACAGGAACAGAACAAGGGTCTCTTGAAGGGGTCCCGGCCACTTGACCCACAGTGACCGGTGGGACTAAAAACCCCCTTGAGAACTTCGACGACGGTCGCACTGGCGGCTGATGTGTCCCGGATTTCCACAATTAATACAGATGGGTCGACCCTGATGATCCCACTGAAACCGGGGGCCCGTCGGACGCGGAGGGCGGCGTACCGGTCCTTGCCCCTCCTCTGAATATGATCTTCCTCGCACCATCGGTCCACCTTCAACTCGACCTCGATGAAGCTCACCCAAAAGACTCCGAGACAACTCTGCCATCTGTCCCTTAACATCCTCCAGTAATTCTGTCCTCAACTTCTGCTTCCACTCACTTGACTCAACAGGCGCGGGCACTGTGGCGCTGCTGGCCGCCACACGAACCGGTGTCCGAGTCGTCTCTCCCTGATCTGACTCCAACGCCAAGGCCTCTTGTCGAAGAGCCTCAAAAGACATAATGGGGTCTCGTCGAAGCTGGAGCCGTATGCCCTGACGCACCGGTCCTTCACGCAGCCCCAAAACAAACTGGTCTCTCAATAAGCCATCTCCTTCTCCCAGTCCATGATCTTGTCGACCTTTCAGCCGGCCAAACTGCTCTCGCAGTTTCAGGGAATATGCTCGCAGAGTCTGCTGAGGCCCCTGCTGACAGTTAAAGAACTGGGCACGAAGGATGGCTACCGGGGTAGAATCTCCATATACTCCAGACAAGAAATCAAAGATATTCTTCACAGTGGCCCGCGTAGCTTCTGATGCAGCAAGAACTTCCCTTTTGGCTTCTCCTTCTAACGATCCTAGCACAAACTGTACCTTTTGCGATGCGCTCAGTCCTTGTAATCCAGCCAGATATTCCGTCTGCGCTTTCCAGTCCTGAAAACTCAGCTCCGATCCTGGTCCTCCATAGCGTTGTGCCCAAGGGGCTCCCATCATGATGGGCATTACTTGCGAACGAACTGATGGGGCCTCTTCGTCCACCATCGCGTACCTGTGGCCGCTACAACTCACGGTGGCAACCCTGCCGACTTACGCCAAATTGTGTCACCGGTGCAGGCCGGGGCGGACTCGGATGACCAGCCGCCCCTGACTCCAGACACCACCGTGAGGAGCCGACACCACAGGCACGCGACAGACGGACAAAGGAGGAGGCAAGTAGTTTAGTTCACAAGCAACAATCTTTATTGAATAATAATCAACTTGGGGAAAGAATGAGCAACTCTTGTCTTCTAAGGCTATTCGGCCGGAGTAGCCGCTGGATCGACTATTCACTGTCTTCGAGACCCAATGGTGTAATAGTGGCTGGGAAGGCTTACTCCACAGCGTTGCTGCACATTTCACAGCGTTGCTGCACATCTGCAGGACTCAGACGGTAGGTAACAGGTAAGGTTTCTTCTCTTAACAGCAGCTTCTCTTACCAGGACATAAGAGGGAAATTGTGACTTTAAAACTCACTTCACAGCGTTGCTGCACATCTGCAGGACTCAGACGGTAGGTAACAGGTGGGCTTTTCTTCTCTTAACAGCAGCTTCTCTTATCAGGTCGTGAGAGGGAAATTGTGACTTTAAAACTCACTTCACAGCGTTGCTGCACATCTGCAGGACTCAGACGGTAGGTAACAGGTGGGCTTTTCTTCTCTTAACAGCAGATTCTCTTAACAGGTCGTGAGAGGGGAATTGTGACTTTAAAACTCACTTCACAGCGTTGCTGCACATCTGCAGGACTCAGACGGTAGGTAACAGGTGGGCTTTTCTTCTCTTAACAGCAGCTTCTCTTATCAGGTCGTGAGAGGGAAATTGTGACTTTAAAACTCACTTCACAGCGTTGCTGCACATCTGCAGGACTCAGACGGTAGGTAACGGGTAAGGTTTCTTCTCTTAACGGCAGCTTCTCTTATCAGGACATGAGAGGGGAATTGTGACTTTTCCACAACCATACGATTCTTCATGAGACTTGAACTTTCAGAGAGAGGGAGAGGATTATCAGGAGCCTTCAATGAGGAATTACTTCACGACAATATTCAGGGGAAGAGAGGACAATACAAAACATTACTTCACCAGTTCAGTTGTATCGTTCTGGGATTTAGATGGAGACCAGTAGATCATCTCACAAGAATGAAAGCCGGCGTTGGAAGACTCTTCTCAGCATAGCACACAGCACTCGTGTTCACTACAAATCCACAGCATTAATTCGACGTGCATCAGGTAAGGCAAACAACTGCAAATCACTCACACAGTAGGGCTGATCAGAAGCCTCGCTTCATCCATGCATTTCAACGGAAATATTCACTCTCAATTCCTCTCCAATGTATCTGAAACAGATGTCCTCCTCAACAGTAAATTTCACATTCACAGTCTTTTCTTCAAGCTTTACATTTGATTCAATGATGAAATTAATTCACTTATCTTTCTTCCTTCCTCTTCCATAGCAGATCCAAGCAGCAGTTCAATCCAGTAGTATTCCACAACAGTTACAGGAGATCTTCTACCCCAAAACACAACTGAGACCCAGCCAAACAACTGATCAACTGAACACCGATCAACCTTTACCAGTTCCAACCTTCGCCCTAACTCGACTCTGAATGGCTCTTTTATCCTCCTCTTGTGAAGCGGAAAGCCTGTACAAACACCGCTCCTCTCTCTCCCTCACACCTGTCGTGCATCAGCTGTAATTAGTTCGCGCAATATCTCCGCTACACCCGGAACCGGAGTGAGGTGTTACACCAAAATAATTCCCCTCGGGAAACATGGGAAGAAAACAAAGGTTCCGCTTTTCCCCGCATTTTGTCACCCGTGACACATATTTTTACATTAACATAAGTTTATCAGTTTTTACTTCCACAAGTCAAAGCAATTCATCATTGCTCAAGATTTAACAGCTGAAATGACTATACGGCCTTAATTTAATGCAGCAAAAATACAGTGTAGGCTACTAAGATCTTTTTTTTTTCTCAGCCTTTTTCTTGATTGCTTTTATAAACAGACAACCATTTATTTAACAGTGCCTTTCATAAAAGAGACTATAATATAACTAAAAATTACCATTAGAATATTTTTGTACTTCACTTTTATTAGTTCCCATGTTCTAGTGTGGTGACTCTGACATTACAATGAACAAAGTAATTATGCAATTATTAAAATACAAAAATATAGGCTAATAAGTGATAAAAACATCTAACATGGCCACTTCTAACGGATTTAAATTGTCTGCTACTTTTTGCCAGCCCTCTCTCCTGGCTTTTGCAGACTTTGAGGTGTTCCCTGGCGTTTTGATTAAAACATTAAAATTCCGAATAAACTTCGACTATTAGTTCTTGCTCTGCTGAGGAGAAAAAACATAGATATAATATGAGAAAAACTGTGCGCGCTCTTTGGCCACGCTGAGCAGCCAATGGCAGCGTTGCTGATCAATGTTTCCACTATCAATACATATCCCCTTTTAAACCAGCGCGTGAACGCGGAGTTATCTCAGATAACTCAATCCAGCGATACTAATCCTATCCGGCAAGTGTGTTCGAAGAACTCAATTAGCCGGATTATGATTAGCACGATGAAATCATCTTGGATGTGTCATTTGATCTCGGATGTAATAAGCAACGTACGAAGAACGAGCCCTTGGCCGCCTGAAAGGCAGAAAGCGATGAGGCTATGTGGAATCAGGTAGAAAGGAGGTGGAGTTTGGTCACTGGACCCCCTCGACCAAAAGGCACGGACACGGTTCCCTGCCGAAACCCGGGATTGAACCAGGGACCTTTAGATCTTCAGTCTAACACTCTCCCAACTGAGCTATTTCGGCCAGGCGAGCAGGTGGTTTAGCCAGCAGAGATTTCTGGGAGACCGTCCGTCACTTTCGAGATGAGCAGAGCTGAAGGCCTGATTAGCTGAAGGTCCGAGAGAAAAACAGTGGCCCGTACGGGGATCGAATCCGCGACCTTGGCGTTATTAGCACCACGCTCTAACCAACTGAGCTAACCGGCCTCGCTCTGACTGTTTTTATCCCCAATTTCTCCGAAAAATCCTGGTTTCCCTAATCAGGCTGAAGAGATTAATAGCAAAGCCTAAGAACGGGCTCGTCCGGGATTTGAACCCAGGACCTCTCGCACCCAAAGCGAGAATCATACCCCTAGACCAACGAGCCAACACAGATGCCCGTCCTGCTGCTGCCTGGCCGCAAACATTTCCGCTTGCATGGCTTAAAGCGCAATATTTTAATTAAATCTACAATCAAATGGTAGCCAGTGCAAAGTTGCCAGCACAGAGGAAATACGGTCTCTTTTCTTTGTGGCCATTGGCAATCGCGCTGCAGCACCTGCACACATGCTAGGGATCGCTCCTCGACTTTGTCTTTGAGAGCGATGGACTCCTGCTCTCCATCGCCAAGGGGAATTAGCTCAAATGGTAGAGAACGGGCTCGTCCGGGATTTGAACCCGGGATCTCTCGCACCCAAAGCGAGAATCATACCCCTAGACCAACGAGCCAACACAGATGCCCGTCCTGCTGCTGCCTGGCCGCAAACATTTCCGCAAGGGGAATTAGCTCAAATGGTAGAGCGCTCGCTTAGCATGCGAGAGGTAGCGGGATCGATGGCCGCATTCTCCATGTGGCGTAACTCCCTAGATGAGCTTTTGAGGCTCACTGCTGCCGAAAAGTTTTTTCCGACGAGGGCCTGCGCACATTCCTGGCAAAAGCAGGTCCCACCGAGATTTGAACTCGGATCGCTGGATTCAGAGTCCAGAGTGCTAACCATTACACCATGGAACCTTGGCGTGACCCACCTTTTCCCACAGAGCAGCAGAGAGTTAAGTCATTCAGCCTAGAAGCGCGATAGCAAGGAGCAAGTGAAGCCTTTGCTTTTTAAGCCCATGTTTCCCCGATTCCGACTCCGATTTGAACTCGGATCGCTGGATCCCAGAGTGCTAACCATTACGCCATGGAACCAACACACCCCGACACCTGGCCGCCTGAAAGGCAGAAAGCGATGAGGCTATGTGGAATCAGGTAGAAAGGAGGTGGAGTTTGGTCACTGGACCCCCTCGACCAAAAGGCACAGACACGGTTCCCTGCCGAAACCCGGGATTGAACCAGGGACCTTTAGATCTTCAGTCTAACGCTCTCCCAACTGAGCTATTTCGGCCAGGCGAGCAGGTGGTTAAGCCAGCAGAGATTTCTGGGAGACCGTCCGTCACTTTCGAGATGAGCAGAGCTGAAGGCCTGATTAGCTGAAGGTCCGAGAGAAAAACAGTGGCCCGTACAGGGATCGAACCCGCGACCTTGGCGTTATTAGCACCACGCTCTAACCAACTGAGCTAACCGGCCTCGCTCTTACTGTTTTTATTCCCAATTTCTCCGAAATATCCTGGTTTCCCTAATCAGGCTGAAGAGATTAATAGCAAAGCCTAAGAACGGGCTCGTCCGGGATTTAAAACCCGGGACCTCTCGCACCCAAAGCGAGAATCATACCCCTAGACCAACGAGCCAACACAGATGCCCGTCCTGCTGCTGCCTGGCTGCAAACATTTCCGCTTGCATGGCTTAAAGCGCAATATTTTAATTAAATCTACAATCAAATGGTAGCCAGTGCAAAGTTGCCAGCACAGAGGAAATACGGTCTCTTTTCTTTGTGGCCATTGGCAATCGCGCTGCAGCACCTGCACACATGCTAGGGATCGCTCCTCGACTTTGTCTTTGAGAGCGATGGACTCCTGCTCTCCATCGCCAAGGGGAATTAGCTCAAATGGTAGAGAACGGGCTCGTCCGGGATTTGAACCCGGGACCTCTCGCACCCAAAGCGAGAATCATACCCCTAGACCAACGAGCCAACACAGATGCCCGTCCTGCTGCTGCCTGGCCGCAAACATTTCCGCTTGCATGGCTTAAAGCGCAATATTTTAATTAAATCTACAATCAAATGGTAGCCAGTGCAAAGTTGCCAGCACAGAGGAAATACGGTCTCTTTTCTTTGTGGCCATTGGCAATCGCGCTGCAGCACCTGCACACATGCTAGGGATCGCTCCTCGACTTTGTCTTTGAGAGCGATGGACTCCTGCTCTCCATCGCCAAGGGGAATTAGCTCAAATGGTAGAGAACGGGCTCGTCCGGGATTTGAACCCGGGACCTCTCGCACCCAAAGCGAGAATCATACCCCTAGACCAACGAGCCAACACAGATGCCCGTCCTGCTGCTGCCTGGCCGCAAACATTTCCGCTTGCATGGCTTAAAGCGCAATATTTTAATTAAATCTACAATCAAATGGTAGCCAGTGCAAAGTTGCCAGCACAGAGGAAATACGGTCTCTTTTCTTTGTGGCCATTGGCAATCGCGCTGCAGCACCTGAACACATGCTAGGGATCGCTCCTCGACTTTGTCTTTGAGAGCGATGGACTCCTGCTCTCCATCGCCAAGGGGAATTAGCTCAAATGATAGAGAACGGGCTCGTCCGGGATTTGAACCCGGGACCTCTCGCACCCAAAGCGAGAATCATACCCCTAGACCAACGAGCCAACACAGATGCCCATCCTGCTGCTGCCTGGCCGCAAACATTTCCGCTTGCATGGCTTAAAGCGCAATATTTTAATTAAATCTACAATCAAATGGTAGCCAGTGCAAAGTTGCCAGCACAGAGGAAATACGGTCTCTTTTCTTTGTGGCCATTGGCAATCGCGCTGCAGCACCTGCACACATGCTAGGGATCGCTCCTCGACTTTGTCTTTGAGAGCGATGGACTCCTGCTCTCCATCGCCAAGGGGAATTAGCTCAAATGGTAGAGAACGGGCTCGTCCGGGATTTGAACCCGGGACCTCTCGCACCCAAAGCGAGAATCATACCCCTAGACCAACGAGCCAACACAGATGCCCGTCCTGCTGCTGCCTGGCCGCAAACATTTCCGCTTGCATGGCTTAAAGCGCAATATTTTAATTAAATCTACAATCAAATGGTAGCCAGTGCAAAGTTGCCAGCACAGAGGAAATACGGTCTCTTTTCTTTGTGGCCATTGGCAATCGCGCTGCAGCACCTGCACACATGCTAGGGATCGCTCCTCGACTTTGTCTTTGAGAGCGATGGACTCCTGCTCTCCATCGCCAAGGGGAATTAGCTCAAATGGTAGAGAACGGGCTCGTCCGGGATTTGAACCCGGGACCTCTCGCACCCAAAGCGAGAATCATACCCCTAGACCAACGAGCCAACACAGATGCCCGTCCTGCTGCTGCCTGGCCGCAAACATTTCCGCTTGCATGGCTTAAAGCGCAATATTTTAATTAAATCTACAATCAAATGGTAGCCAGTGCAAAGTTGCCAGCACAGAGGAAATACGGTCTCTTTTCTTTGTGGCCATTGGCAATCGCGCTGCAGCACCTGCACACATGCTAGGGATCGCTCCTTGACTTTGAGAGCGATGGACTCCTGCTCTCCATCGCCAAGGGGAATTAGCTCAAATGGTAGAGAACGGGCTCGTCCGGGATTTGAACCCGGGACCTCTCGCACCCAAAGCGAGAATCATACCCCTAGACCAACGAGCCAACACAGATGCCCGTCCTGCTGCTGCCTGGCCGCAAACATTTCCGCTTGCATGGCTTAAAGCGCAATATTTTAATTAAATCTACAATCAAATGGTAGCCAGTGCAAAGTTGCCAGCACAGAGGAAATACGGTCTCTTTTCTTTGTGGCCATTGGCAATCGCGCTGCAGCACCTGCACACATGCTAGGGATCGCTCCTCGACTTTGTCTTTGAGAGCGATGGACTCCTGCTCTCCATCGCCAAGGGGAATTAGCTCAAATGGTAGAGAACGGGCTCGTCCGGGATTTGAACCCGGGACCTCTCGCACCCAAAGCGAGAATCATACCCCTAGACCAACGAGCCAACACAGATGCCCGTCCTGCTGCTGCCTGGCCGCAAACATTTCCGCTTGCATGGCTTAAAGCGCAATATTTTAATTAAATCTACAATCAAATGGTAGCCAGTGCAAAGTTGCCAGCACAGAGGAAATACGGTCTCTTTTCTTTGTGGCCATTGGCAATCGCGCTGCAGCACCTGCACACATGCTAGGGATCGCTCCTCGACTTTGTCTTTGAGAGCGATGGACTCCTGCTCTCCATCGCCAAGGGGAATTAGCTCAAGTGGTAGAGAACGGGCTCGTCCGGGATTTGAACCCGGGACCTCTCGCACCCAAAGCGAGAATCATACCCCTAGACCAACGAGCCAACACAGATGCCCGTCCTGCTGCTGCCTGGCCGCAAACATTTCCGCTTGCATGGCTTAAAGCGCAATATTTTAATTAAATCTACAATCAAATGGTAGCCAGTGCAAAGTTGCCAGCACAGAGGAAATACGGTCTCTTTTCTTTGTGGCCATTGGCAATCGCGCTGCAGCACCTGCACACATGCTAGGGATCGCTCCTCGACTTTGTCTTTGAGAGCGATGGACTCCTGCTCTCCATCGCCAAGGGGAATTAGCTCAAATGGTAGAGCGCTCGCTGCGCAAAAGAAGGGGCCCAATCTTTGCGCCCCGCACGCAAGCGAAAAAGACGCAGAAAACGGGAATACGCGCACAGATTTGCCCTGCAACAATATTCGGGCTATATTCCTGTGCGTTATGGAGGAGTTTTAGTTACATTTGAAACAAGTCACCCTCCGCGGGCTGGGCTCGAACCCGTGTTCTGCGCGACTATAGTGTGTGATCAACTGCGCCTGCGCCTGGTTTAATAAAACAAATAAAAATGTTTCTTCAAATATGTTTTTGTGTGTGTGGGATTGATTGATATGATTTATCATATTTATTTTAGGACACTTCAAATGTTTTATTAAAATTTATTAAAATACACAAATATTGAAATGACACTTCAAATGTAAAATGTTTTATTAAAATGAATACACACAAATATTGAAATAAGTACACACACACATACAAATATATGTACATACACAAAATATATATAGGACATTATGTACAGATTGCACATTCCAGTCCCAATGCAATTAAAAGCAGCACGATGAATAAGAGTGTGAACAGTATTTATTTACTAAAACTAAGTACAAGACATTAATAAACAACAATAAACAACTAACAATGTATAAATAGAATAGAACATTCTGTAATATAAATGAAACAAACAAGACATAACAGAAAGATGGAAAAAAAAGAACATTAACTGTATTTACACATAGATATGTATTTACAGGTATTTACAAACAATCTTTACTGGCATAGATGATGTTTACTTACACATATTTATTTACACTAATGGCTGTACAGGACCAGGTAGGTAAAAAGGTAAGAATATTTACATTTTGACATGTTTACATATTTACAGTCTAGTATTTACAAGATTATTATTATGGAGGTGGCTGTCCAGGTTTTTTCTGCTGGCGCTGTTCTACCAGCCACTCCTCTAAAGATTTGCCACCAGAGACACTGGGGCAAAACGTGGCACTGCCGAAGCGGCTGTGGCCGAACTCCTTAGTTTTGGGCTTGCCACACTTAGAGCATTTGTTATATGCCACTTCACGGACATATTTCCTTCTGTGGGCTCCACTGGCCTCCTCTTCTGCCCTGCGTCGCCTGTTCCTCTGAGTGAAGCGGGACACAGACACCGGGGCAGTGGGAGCAGGAGCCTCTGGTGCGTCAGGAAACACTGGAGTTGGAGCCAGGAGAGGAGCAGCTGAAGGGCCACCTGCAGCTGCTGCCATCATGGTGGGCACAGGGTTCAATAAAATGAACTGGGGCAGTGGCACAGGAACTGGGGGAGGAGTAGGAGCTGCTGGGGTAATGGGCCGCACAATTGTAGCACTGGCAGGTCGTTTGCCCGGCCGTAGCTTAGGAGCCTGTCCCGCTCTGTTAGGAGGAAGGACAAACTCGTGCCGGACCCCTGATGTGGAGGGAACTGGGGGAGGAGTAGGAGCTGCTGGGGTAATGGGCCGCACAATTGTAGCACTGGCAGGTCGTTTGCCCGGCCGTAGCTTAGGAGCCTGTCCCGCTCTGTTAGGAGGAAGGACAAACTCGTGCCGGGCCCCTGATGTGGAGGGAGCCTCATCCAGCCTTTCCCGCGGAGCAGGAAGCTGTGAGCTGGCCACAGCGATGCGGTCTTCTGCAGCAAGGCCCTGGGAAAGGACAGTCACTTCCTGGGTGTTCTCCCTTCGATTAAACCTGCAATCAAAAAATGTATTCATTATAAATAACTGCTATCCCTTTCTTTCAAATGTCAATGTAAAACCATGCTTACCACTGAGTGAGAGTCCTCTGATTCAGTACAAACAGCTGAAGTGACGTGGCCTCCATCAGAGTGTGGCAGTTCAGCACCAGGTCTCGGATGTGGTGGTAATCGTTGAGCACCTTAGTCCAACGAGGAAGACGGACTCCATCTTTCTTAGTTGGGGACTTGTGCAGTGCACACAGTTTGATGCACATGGCCTCAACTAAGCGACTGGTGCTGGGCCACTGAGCCGGCCCCCCAGGATGACCGATCAGGCACCTCTTCACACTCTCCACACCTGGTGTCACTCCTGTGTTTTTCGGAGCCTTGAAGCGTCCGTGGGTCAGTTTGGGCTGGTGTCTGGGCTGATAGTGGATCCTCCTCTTGTCCCCATCAGGAAGAGCAGTCCACAGACGGATGACCTCTGTGACCTGCTGCTCATCCAGGTAGAGTGCCTGACGGAGGGACACCAGGTACTCAGCCAGATCCTGCACCTTATCCCAGCCCGCAACGCCATCGGGTCCAAGAACAGGAGCCTGCAGGGAAGCATTACAATAACAATACACAGCATGTTAAATGTCAGAGTGTAAAAGCAAAAAGAAACTAATAATGAGCAGCTTACTTACAGGAGCCTGGTCTGCAACACTGGACCCAGTTGATGTTGCAGGAGCAGAGGCAGCACTTGGCTGGACAGAAGGCTGTGGAGGAGACTGCAGAGGAGGGTGAACAGGGCGCTGCAGAGGAGGGTGTAGAAGAGGCAGAGAAGGGCACTGCTGAGGAGACTGCAGAGGAAGCTGGACAGAGTGCAGAAGAGGCTGAGCAGGGCGCAGAGAAGGAGATTGCAGAGGAGGCTGGGCAGGGCGCAGAAGAGGAGATTGCAGAGGAGGCTGGGCAGGGCGCAGAAGAGGAGACTGCAGAGGAGGCTGGGCAGGGCGCAGAAGAGGAGACTGCAGAGGAGGCTGGGCAGGGCGCTGCAGTCCTTGGCTGGATGTGGGTGGCTGTAGTGAGGATGGTCCTGGTGCAGAGGGACAGGGGTTGAAGGTCTGGGGGCCGCTGCTGTGGACTCGGACAGTCTCAAAGGGGTCATAGAGGACTGGCACTGTGAGATCCTCAGGTTCCTCCTCAACGAAGCCTTCGTCCTGCACCACCTCATCATCCATCTGCTCAACCAGCCGATCCTCCTCTTCTGGGTTATCCATAATAGTCAGGGATTTCCCAGACTGACTGTACAGATACTCCATACCCAGCAGCTCCCCTGCAAAAGAACACACATACAAAGCACATTCACATTATTATAGCTGTAGTGGCTATTTGTCCATAACAAACTGAAACAAACAAACAATCAAACCTTTCAAAGTTTGATCGTTTGTAGGCTTGACGCAGTTTAACAGATCAAAAAATGAAAATAATAAACAAGAAAATAATAAGCATAAATGCTAAATAAAGCAAATTCACTTTAGCAAAAGAAAGCAACGAAATTAGGTTATAAAGGCTCAAATTAAGCCTAAATTAAACAAAGTACAAATAACTCCAACAATAGTTGAAGTATTTGAAATAAAATATAAAAATGTACACTCAAACACTCATACACCTGTATAATGTATAATCTTTTGTTTGAGTTAACATGAATAATTCTCACCTGTGTAAGCCCCTGGAGGCTGGTAGCGCTCATCCAGGGACATCTTCAGCACTTTGCGGCTGAGCCGGTCCATTGCCTCCCTCTCAGCGCTGCTGTAGGTCCTCAGGTCAGTCTTTCCCCTCACTGCTTCATCCATACGGTCCTGGTTCCAGCGCATCAGGCCTTCCAGGAGATAGGCCTGGAAATGTGCATCACTGGCACTGGTCCCTAGAGGTTAAATAAAGGCAAATATATGTAATCTATGTATTCAGAACGGCAGAACAGGTTATAAAAGTTTTAAGTTTTTAGCAGGTTATAAAAGTTATAACCTACCTGGGATGAAGCGATTTAAATGGAGGTGGAAAGACTCCAAGGAGGTGGAGCCACGAGCACAGCGATAGCAGCTGAGCTCCACACCACCCTTCTTCACTGTGCCTGTCTTCTGGTACAGAGGGAAGCCCTCTGGGTCCTGAATACAGGTGATGTGCCTCTGCTGGTCTATCCAGATCTGTTGGATGCGCTCGTGGTCCAGCAGTGGTACACCCAGAGTGTCCCTCCCCTTCTCACTGTCCATCTCTTCAATGAGCGCCTTGATCCTCCTGGTGGTCTCCTCCACTCCTCTGGTCCGCTTGCGACAGTGCAGCGCCAACTCCTTCCTGGTGATCAGCTTATCCAGGGCCTTCTCTGAGACTGGACAAGCTCCTCTGGCCTGTAGCTCCCCCTGTTTGGCCAACCGAAGAGCAGCGACATCATCTGGATCCAGCTCAAAGATGCACCTGGAAAGCCGAGTCATGAAGGTGCCGTAGAGCTGATGAGACTCCGTGATGACACCTGCTGCAAAGCGCCGCATGAAGTGCCAAATGTCTAGGCGCACTTGGAGCTCATCCCACTCTGTGAACATGGCTCTGACCTGCGACTGTCCGTGTGCGTGTGGGCTGCAGCAGTCTCTGTCCACATACATGACGGCGGGCGGTGCCACTCCCGCCTCCCTGTACCTCTTCATGAGACCCGCCGCCATGGGCCACAGTCCATGCCCCTCTGCTGCTGTGAGCACTGACACCAACACCTGGCCGTGCTCATTGCCTACATTAGTGCACCAACCAGCAGTGTTGGCAGCAGCACCGGCCAGTTTTTTGGTGACCTATGTAAAAAAAAAACAGTAGAATAAACAAATGTAAGAAAAATGTAAGATAATAACAATTATTATTATTCAAACTTGACTTTTTATACCTTTTTGGTGGAGTCCATCTTGAGGACAGAGCCAAAGACAGAGGTTATTTTGGCCTTGACCTCAGGTAGCCGCGAGAGGACGTCCCTGGCATACACAGACAGCAGCCACTTGGGTTTGGGGATGGGTGGGAGGGGCGGAGGCGCAGAAAAGACTGGAGGCTCAATGATGGAGGAGTCTGTGAAGGGCTCACAGACAGTGAGGTACTCCAGCGTCCGCTGTGACCACGCTGAGGTGTGCTGCTCCTGAAGCTTTTTGTGAAGCTGCGTGACAGTGTTGCCCCGGGTCCTCTCCCGCATCATTATGACTACACGGTAGTCACACGTGTACCTACAGACAGTCAAATAATTCTGTTCAGTGCCACATCTTGTTATTTCAATGTTAATGTCAGTAAAGCAATGTATTTGATTTTATACAGTACAACAAATTACAGTGCATTGCTCTAAATATGAATGTGTTCTACCTGTATGTCAGAATAGCGGGGAATTTTCTGCGGTGTCCCATGTCGAGCTGTCCCAGGATGTCTTCAGACCAGGCTGGATACTTCTTCTTGCACCCTTTGCACTCCAGATACTCTGTGGCCATGTCATACCACCCGTCTATGTCCAGGACCTTGCGCACAGTGCGATAAAGGCCAGCAGCTGTCAGCTTGTGGTTATTGCAGGCTGGCTTGACACAGACAAGTGGAATGGACCACATCTTCAGTGGCATCCAGAGGAAAAGAGGGCGGCAGAAGAAGATATCAGGAGAAGCAGGGGGCTGGGTGAAGACGGTCGGGGGCTGGGGAGGGTACCACCAGAAGTTGGGATGTGGCGTCAGCTCAGGCTTCCCTGTTTTTGTGTTGGCCCTGAACAGAGTCTTCCCGATCCAGTCCTGCTGGAAAGATGGGAGTTGCTCATTCCAGTGGACAGGAAGCTCTGCAGGCGAATGGGATACCTGGTCAGGGGTCCACAATGCTGGAGGAGCAGGAGCAGGGGCAGGAGCACGAGCCGGGGCAGGAGCACGAGCCGGGGCAGGAGCAGGGCCTCTCGAGGCCGCAGTGGCTGGAGCGTAAAAAGACACAACATAATTATCTTATTGTTTTAGACTTTCACTGCATGACTTTCTCATCTCTGCTGGACAGCTACTGCGGTTACAAGGTTTAGTGCAAAGCATGTATGATTAGTAGACAGGCGACATGATGATGAAACGATGGAAGGAAGCAGTGAAAATCATCCTGTTTTTAACCCAAGCACCATTAGGACAAATACAAGAAGAAAAATGAGATGGGATCAGCCAAGTGTGAAGCAAAGCAGCCCAAACACTGTGAGCGCCTCTAACTACAACAGCCACTTATTCCAAGGGGAGTGGGGGACGTGTGAGATGACAAGAATGAGCTTTAGTAAGTGATTATGATAAAAAATGAAATAAAAACCTTTTACATACACCTTTAAATTCCCTTTTTGCTTTGAAGATGTTCACTCAAAGAGTGAATGTAGATTGACACCTGAGAAGTGCCATTCCTCTGTGTTGTAAAATAAAAGAATATGATGTCATTTAAAAAATACTGTTGTCACAGAATTGTTTGTAAAATATTGTTTAAGATTTACATACCTTGAGGAAGTTGCTCCTCAGCTTGTGAGGCTACAGTTGCCATCTCCTCGTCATCTTCCTCCTCAAAAAAATCCCTAGCAGCAGAGTCTGTAAAATAACATAAAACACTAAGCACATGTCACCAACACACTTGTATGCGTTAAAGTGATACTCACCACATGTAAAGAGCCGTCTCCGGGCTGCGGACTCAGACGCAGGAGGGAAACGTGGTCCTGCAGCTGTTGTTTACAAAACACGTATTTTCGTTAGACATATATACTGCATAATATATACTGTAATGACTTATAAGCTTGCAAATCACTTACAGGGTTTGGCTGGAGACAAAATCTTTTGTGCCAGCTGTGAAGCAGATAAATGCTTCCCCCGCGCCAACAGGGTCTTCACGTTGGTAGCCAGCAGTGGCCTGTTCTGAGTGGCAGCAGGTGGAGGAGGAACAGACACAGTGGCAGTGGGCACAGCAGCAGTGGGGGCAGATGCAGCGGGCACAGTGGTGGTGGGCACGTGGGCTGGAGCCTGCCTCTTCAGCACGTATGCTTTGAAAAGGGCCATGTTGGTGTTGGGCCTGGCCTTTGCCTTCTTCAGGTAGGTGATGAGAGCCTGGGCCTCCTTGCTTGGGTCCTCATACACCTCCTTCATTGACCTACCCTTAAAATCACCAAACTCCACCATCAGACATCCAGAGTCTCCCGTCCTCTGGGCCTCCTGCAGCATGGCCTGTTTTTTCTGATACACCTCCACAGCCTCGCCTACCTCCCTGATCTGCGAGGTGTATCTGAGGAACATGTGTTTGTTGGCCGACAGCGGGTTGTCCCTCTCCTCCTCCCCCAAAATGCTGCTGACCAGATACACGGCATACCCCAGTGAGTTTTCCAGCAGCCACAGGAACCTCTGGCCCTGGTGTTTCCCAAACTGGATCTTGCAGTGAGCCAGAACCAGGAACTGGTCTCCAGGATTCCCTCCATTCTGCCTCACAAAGGCAGTGGCCTCAGCCAGGACCTCCTCCTTACACCTGGCCCTCCCTGCCACCACGATCTGACTCCTATTGGCCTCCTCAGTTGGCCCCATTAGGAGTCGACCCTCAGAGGTTTTTCGGAAAACCGGGTATGCATACATAATCTGAAAGGACACAGGCATAACAGAACGTTACATAGCTGTCATAACTGAAAGTATTTTACTACACCATTTGGTTTTAATGTAATTAATTAATGATCATATGTTTTATGAATTGATTTTACCAGCATTATTGTTATTTTATACAACTGTGAATCACTTTGAATTGCCTTGTGTACAAATTGTGCTCTACAAATAAACTGTCTTGATTGCGTATATGACTGTAAATCATTTAATAATTGAAACACTGGATTTATAAAACCTTTCAGCATTCAATGAACTTACAATGGTGGGCTTAATTCATTTACAAATCATTCACTGCTGCCCTGGAGTCGCTAAGTAATTGTAGTAGCATCTTATCATATTTAGCTATGTTGTACTACCCACAGTATCTTGACAGCATCAAGGCCGGGATGTAACTATTATTTTATACATAAAATAGTTCTTGGTACAATCTTGCTGGTATCATGAAATGCATAAATCGTTTTGTTTTGTTTAGCTTTTGTGGCATATCTTTTATAACATAGTTGAGAATCATCTTTATACAAAGTTTGGTATATCAAATCCTGAAACCTAAAAAATTATTGGTGATTTAAAAAAAAAAAACATTGTTTTTGCCTATTCATGTCTTTTTAAATAAAATAATAATCATAATAATAAATGAGTCCTGGTGTCCTCTACAGAGGACATAGTATCATAGTATAACATATATATGAATAAAACATTATTTAAAAAAAAAAAAAAGTTTTTTGTAAAAAATGTTCTTATGCATTATCAAAATAATGTAATGACACAAAAAATAACATAGCTTAATTAGCGGCCGGCTAATTAACTTGACAGTAGTGACATGTTTTTTACTGTATTTATCATGGGAAAAGTTACAGGTTCACAGGTACTTAAGAAAACGTGTGCTAGCTAGCTATATTGGCATGTTTTATTTTCCCAAAATACACACTGTATACGAATAAATAATGAACGAATATACAGTAATGAAGAATAGCCTTACCTGTTGCTGTTGCAAAGATGACAATAATAGATGACAATAATAGCGGCCGCCGATTGGTCAAAAGTAGTAAGCCACGGGAGAGAAATGCAATTGGTCAAAATTAAGCCACATGAGAGCAACGCGATTGGTCAAAAGTAAGCCACAGGAGAGAAACGCGATTGGTCAAAAGTAAGCCACAGGATTGGTCAAAAGTAAGCCACAGCAGAGAAACGCGATTGGTCAAAAGTAAGCCACAGGAGAGAAACGCGATTGGTCAAAAGTAAGCCACAGGAGAGAAACGCGATTGGCTCCCGTGGGCTTACTTTGGGCTTACTTTGGCTCAATCGGTAGGATGCATTAGGCGCAAGCGAGAGGTAGCGGGATCGATGCCCGCATTCTCCATATGGCGTAACTCCCTAGATGAGCTTTTGAGGCTCACTGCTGCCGAAAAGTTTTTTCCGACGAGGGCCTGCGCACATTCCTGGCAAAAGCAGGTCCCACCGAGATTTGAACTCGGATCGCTGGATTCAGAGTCCAGAGTGCTAACCATTACTCCATGGAACCTTGGCGTGACCCACCTTTTCCCACAGAGCAGCAGAGAGTTAAGTCATTCAGCCTAGAAGCGCGATAGCAAGGAGCAAGTGAAGCCTTTGCTTTTTAAGCCCATGTTTCCCCGATTCCGACTCCGATTTGAACTCGGATCGCTGGATCCCAGAGTGCTAACCATTACGCCATGGAACCAACACACCCCGACACCTGGCCGCCTGAAAGGCAGAAAGCGATGAGGCTATGTGGAATCAGGTAGAAAGGAGGTGGAGTTTGGTCACTGGACCCCCTCGACCAAAAGGCACAGACACGGTTCCTCTGCCGAAACCCGGGATTGAACCAGGGACCTTTAGATCTTCAGTCTAACGCTCTCCCAACTGAGCTATTTCGGCCAGGCGAGCAGGTGGTTAAGCCAGCAGAGATTTCTGGGAGACCGTCCGTCACTTTCGAGATGAGCAGAGCTGAAGGCCTGATTAGCTGAAGGTCCGAGAGAAAAACAGTGGCCCGTACGGGGATCGAACCCGCGACCTTGGCGTTATTAGCACCACGCTCTAACCAACTGAGCTAACCGGCCTCGCTCTTACTGTTTTTATCCCCAATTTCTCCGAAATATCCTGGTTTCCCTAATCAGGCTGAAGAGATTAATAGCAAAGCCTAAGAACGGGCTCGTCCGGGATTTGAACCCGGGACCTCTCGCACCCAAAGCGAGAATCATACCCCTAGACCAACGAGCCAACACAGATGCCCGTCCTGCTGCTGCCTGGCCGCAAACATTTCCGCTTGCATGGCTTAAAGCGCAATATTTTAATTAAATCTACAATCAAATGGTAGCCAGTGCAAAGTTGCCAGCACAGAGGAAATACGGTCTCTTTTCTTTGTGGCCATTGGCAATCGCGCTGCAGCACCTGCACACATGCTAGGGATCGCTCCTCGACTTTGTCTTTGAGAGCGATGGACTCCTGCTCTCCATCGCCAAGGGGAATTAGCTCAAATGGTAGAGCGCTCGCTTAGCATGCGAGAGGTAGCGGGATCGATGCCCGCATTCTCCATGTGGCGTAACTCCCTAGATGAGCTTTTGAGGCTCACTGCTGCCGAAAAGTTTTTTCCGACGAGGGCCTGCGCACATTCCTGGCAAAAGCAGGTCCCACCGAGATTTGAACTCGGATCGCTGGATTCAGAGTCCAGAGTGCTAACCATTACACCATGGAACCTTGGCGTGACGCACCTTTTCCCACAGAGCAGCAGAGAGTTAAGTCATTCAGCCTAGAAGCGCGATAGCAAGGAGCAAGTGAAGCCTTTGCTTTTTAAGCCCATGTTTCCCCGATTCGAACTCGGATCGCTGGATCCCAGAGTGCTAACCATTACGCCATGGAACCAACACACCCCGACACCTGGCCGCCTGAAAGGCAGAAAGCGATGAGGCTATGTGGAATCAGGTAGAAAGGAGGTGGAGTTTGGTCACTGGACCCCCTCGACCAAAAGGCACAGACACGGTTCCCTGCCGAAACCCGGGATTGAACCAGGGACCTTTAGATCTTCAGTCTAACGCTCTCCCAACTGAGCTATTTCGGCCAGGCGAGCAGGTGGTTAAGCCAGCAGAGATTTCTGGGAGACCGTCCGTCACTTTCGAGATGAGCAGAGCTGAAGGCCTGATTAGCTGAAGGTCCGAGAGAAAAACAGTGGCCCGTACAGGGATCGAACCCGCGACCTTGGCGTTATTAGCACCACGCTCTAACCAACTGAGCTAACCGGCCTCGCTCTTACTGTTTTTATTCCCAATTTCTCCGAAATATCCTGGTTTCCCTAATCAGGCTGAAGAGATTAATAGCAAAGCCTAAGAACGGGCTCGTCCGGGATTTAAAACCCGGGACCTCTCGCACCCAAAGCGAGAATCATACCCCTAGACCAACGAGCCAACACAGATGCCCGTCCTGCTGCTGCCTGGCCGCAAACATTTCCGCTTGCATGGCTTAAAGCGCAATATTTTAATTAAATCTACAATCAAATGGTAGCCAGTGCAAAGTTGCCAGCACAGAGGAAATACGGTCTCTTTTCTTTGTGGCCATTGGCAATCGCGCTGCAGCACCTGCACACATGCTAGGGATCGCTCCTCGACTTTGTCTTTGAGAGCGATGGACTCCTGCTCTCCATCGCCAAGGGGAATTAGCTCAAGTGGTAGAGAACGGGCTCGTCCGGGATTTGAACCCGGGACCTCTCGCACCCAAAGCGAGAATCATACCCCTAGACCAACGAGCCAACACAGATGCCCGTCCTGCTGCTGCCTGGCCGCAAACATTTCCGCTTGCATGGCTTAAAGCGCAATATTTTAATTAAATCTACAATCAAATGGTAGCCAGTGCAAAGTTGCCAGCACAGAGGAAATACGGTCTCTTTTCTTTGTGGCCATTGGCAATCGCGCTGCAGCACCTGCACACATGCTAGGGATCGCTCCTCGACTTTGTCTTTGAGAGCGATGGACTCCTGCTCTCCATCGCCAAGGGGAATTAGCTCAAATGGTAGAGCGCTCGCTTAGCATGCGAGAGGTAGCGGGATCGATGCCCGCATTCTCCATGTGGCGTAACTCCCTAGATGAGCTTTTGAGGCTCACTGCTGCCGAAAAGTTTTTTCCGACGAGGGCCTGCGCACATTCCTGGCAAAAGCAGGTCCCACCGAGATTTGAACTCGGATCGCTGGATTCAGAGTCCAGAGTGCTAACCATTACACCATGGAACCTTGGCGTGACCCACCTTTTCCCACAGAGCAGCAGAGAGTTAAGTCATTCAGCCTAGAAGCGCGATAGCAAGGAGCAAGTGAAGCCTTTGCTTTTTAAGCCCATGTTTCCCCGATTCGAACTCGGATCGCTGGATCCCAGAGTGCTAACCATTACGCCATGGAACCAACACACCCCGACACCTGGCCGCCTGAAAGGCAGAAAGCGATGAGGCTATGTGGAATCAGGTAGAAAGGAGGTGGAGTTTGGTCACTGGACCCCCTCGACCAAAAGGCACAGACACGGTTCCCTGCCGAAACCCGGGATTGAACCAGGGACCTTTAGATCTTCAGTCTAACGCTCTCCCAACTGAGCTATTTCGGCCAGGCGAGCAGGTGGTTAAGCCAGCAGAGATTTCTGGGAGACCGTCCGTCACTTTCGAGATGAGCAGAGCTGAAGGCCTGATTAGCTGAAGGTCCGAGAGAAAAACAGTGGCCCGTACGGGGATCGAACCCGCGACCTTGGCGTTATTAGCACCACGCTCTAACCAACTGAGCTAACCGGCCTCGCTCTTACTGTTTTTATCCCCAATTTCTCCGAAATATCCTGGTTTCCCTAATCAGGCTGAAGAGATTAATAGCAAAGCCTAAGAACGGGCTCGTCCGGGATTTGAACCCGGGACCTCTCGCACCCAAAGCGAGAATCATACCCCTAGACCAACGAGCCAACACAGATGCCCGTCCTGCTGCTGCCTGGCCGCAAACATTTCCGCTTGCATGGCTTAAAGCGCAATATTTTAATTAAATCTACAATCAAATGGTAGCCAGTGCAAAGTTGCCAGCACAGAGGAAATACGGTCTCTTTTCTTTGTGGCCATTGGCAATCGCGCTGCAGCACCTGCACACATGCTAGGGATCGCTCCTCGACTTTGTCTTTGAGAGCGATGGACTCCTGCTCTCCATCGCCAAGGGGAATTAGCTCAAATGGTAGAGAACGGGCTCGTCCGGGATTTGAACCCGGGACCTCTCGCACCCAAAGCGAGAATCATACCCCTAGACCAACGAGCCAACACAGATGCCCGTCCTGCTGCTGCCTGGCCGCAAACATTTCCGCTTGCATGGCTTAAAGCGCAATATTTTAATTAAATCTACAATCAAATGGTAGCCAGTGCAAAGTTGCCAGCACAGAGGAAATACGGTCTCTTTTCTTTGTGGCCATTGGCAATCGCGCTGCAGCACCTGCACACATGCTAGGGATCGCTCCTCGACTTTGTCTTTGAGAGCGATGGACTCCTGCTCTCCATCGCCAAGGGGAATTAGCTCAAATGGTAGAGCGCTCGCTTAGCATGCGAGAGGTAGCGGGATCGATGCCCGCATTCTCCATGTGGCGTAACTCCCTAGATGAGCTTTTGAGGCTCACTGCTGCCGAAAAGTTTTTTCCGACGAGGGCCTGCGCACATTCCTGGCAAAAGCAGGTCCCACCGAGATTTGAACTCGGATCGCTGGATTCAGAGTCCAGAGTGCTAACCATTACACCATGGAACCTTGGCGTGACCCACCTTTTCCCACAGAGCAGCAGAGAGTTAAGTCATTCAGCCTAGAAGCGCGATAGCAAGGAGCAAGTGAAGCCTTTGCTTTTTAAGCCCATGTTTCCCCGATTCCGACTCCGATTTGAACTCGGATCGCTGGATCCCAGAGTGCTAACCATTACGCCATGGAACCAACACACCCCGACACCTGGCCGCCTGAAAGGCAGAAAGCGATGAGGCTATGTGAAATCAGGTAGAAAGGAGGTGGAGTTTGGTCACTGGACCCCCTCGACCAAAAGGCACAGACACGGTTCCTCTGCCGAAACCCGGGATTGAACCAGGGACCTTTAGATCTTCAGTCTAACGCTCTCCCAACTGAGCTATTTCGGCCAGGCGAGCAGGTGGTTAAGCCAGCAGAGATTTCTGGGAGACCGTCCGTCACTTTCGAGATGAGCAGAGCTGAAGGCCTGATTAGCTGAAGGTCCGAGAGAAAAACAGTGGCCCGTACGGGGATCGAACCCGCGACCTTGGCGTTATTAGCACCACGCTCTAACCAACTGAGCTAACCGGCCTCGCTCTTACTGTTTTTATCCCCAATTTCTCCGAAATATCCTGGTTTCCCTAATCAGGCTGAAGAGATTAATAGCAAAGCCTAAGAACGGGCTCGTCCGGGATTTGAACCCGGGACCTCTCGCACCCAAAGCGA
>NC_140212.1:28811260-28816260 GCF_951802725.1 Rutilus rutilus | reverse complement strand
CCACCGAGATTTGAACTCGGATCGCTGGATTCAGAGTCCAGAGTGCTAACCATTACACCATGGAACCTTGGCGTGACCCACCTTTTCCCACAGAGCAGCAGAGAGTTAAGTCATTCAGCCTAGAAGCGCGATAGCAAGGAGCAAGTGAAGCCTTTGCTTTTTAAGCCCATGTTTCCCCGATTCCGACTCCGATTTGAACTCGGATCGCTGGATCCCAGAGTGCTAACCATTACGCCATGGAACCAACACACCCCGACACCTGGCCGCCTGAAAGGCAGAAAGCGATGAGGCTATGTGAAATCAGGTAGAAAGGAGGTGGAGTTTGGTCACTGGACCCCCTCGACCAAAAGGCACAGACACGGTTCCTCTGCCGAAACCCGGGATTGAACCAGGGACCTTTAGATCTTCAGTCTAACGCTCTCCCAACTGAGCTATTTCGGCCAGGCGAGCAGGTGGTTAAGCCAGCAGAGATTTCTGGGAGACCGTCCGTCACTTTCGAGATGAGCAGAGCTGAAGGCCTGATTAGCTGAAGGTCCGAGAGAAAAACAGTGGCCCGTACGGGGATCGAACCCGCGACCTTGGCGTTATTAGCACCACGCTCTAACCAACTGAGCTAACCGGCCTCGCTCTTACTGTTTTTATCCCCAATTTCTCCGAAATATCCTGGTTTCCCTAATCAGGCTGAAGAGATTAATAGCAAAGCCTAAGAACGGGCTCGTCCGGGATTTGAACCCGGGACCTCTCGCACCCAAAGCGAGAATCATACCCCTAGACCAACGAGCCAACACAGATGCCCGTCCTGCTGCTGCCTGGCCGCAAACATTTCCGCTTGCATGGCTTAAAGCGCAATATTTTAATTAAATCTACAATCAAATGGTAGCCAGTGCAAAGTTGCCAGCACAGAGGAAATACGGTCTCTTTTCTTTGTGGCCATTGGCAATCGCGCTGCAGCACCTGCACACATGCTAGGGATCGCTCCTCGACTTTGTCTTTGAGAGCGATGGACTCCTGCTCTCCATCGCCAAGGGGAATTAGCTCAAATGGTAGAGCGCTCGCTTAGCATGCGAGAGGTAGCGGGATCGATGCCCGCATTCTCCATGTGGCGTAACTCCCTAGATGAGCTTTTGAGGCTCACTGCTGCCGAAAAGTTTTTTCCGACGAGGGCCTGCGCACATTCCTGGCAAAAGCAGGTCCCACCGAGATTTGAACTCGGATCGCTGGATTCAGAGTCCAGAGTGCTAACCATTACACCATGGAACCTTGGCGTGACCCACCTTTTCCCACAGAGCAGCAGAGAGTTAAGTCATTCAGCCTAGAAGCGCGATAGCAAGGAGCAAGTGAAGCCTTTGCTTTTTAAGCCCATGTTTCCCCGATTCGAACTCGGATCGCTGGATCCCAGAGTGCTAACCATTACGCCATGGAACCAACACACCCCGACACCTGGCCGCCTGAAAGGCAGAAAGCGATGAGGCTATGTGGAATCAGGTAGAAAGGAGGTGGAGTTTGGTCACTGGACCCCCTCGACCAAAAGGCACAGACACGGTTCCCTGCCGAAACCCGGGATTGAACCAGGGACCTTTAGATCTTCAGTCTAACGCTCTCCCAACTGAGCTATTTCGGCCAGGCGAGCAGGTGGTTAAGCCAGCAGAGATTATTGGGAGACCGTCCGTCACTTTCGAGATGAGCAGAGCTGAAGGCCTGATTAGCTGAAGGTCCGAGAGAAAAACAGTGGCCCGTACGGGGATCGAACCCGCGACCTTGGCGTTATTAGCACCACGCTCTAACCAACTGAGCTAACCGGCCTCGCTCTTACTGTTTTTATCCCCAATTTCTCCGAAATATCCTGGTTTCCCTAATCAGGCTGAAGAGATTAATAGCAAAGCCTAAGAACGGGCTCGTCCGGGATTTGAACCCGGGACCTCTCGCACCCAAAGCGAGAATCATACCCCTAGACCAACGAGCCAACACAGATGCCCGTCCTGCTGCTGCCTGGCCGCAAACATTTCCGCTTGCATGGCTTAAAGCGCAATATTTTAATTAAATCTACAATCAAATGGTAGCCAGTGCAAAGTTGCCAGCACAGAGGAAATACGGTCTCTTTTCTTTGTGGCCATTGGCAATCGCGCTGCAGCACCTGCACACATGCTAGGGATCGCTCCTCGACTTTGTCTTTGAGAGCGATGGACTCCTGCTCTCCATCGCCAAGGGGAATTAGCTCAAATGGTAGAGAACGGGCTCGTCCGGGATTTGAACCCGGGACCTCTCGCACCCAAAGCGAGAATCATACCCCTAGACCAACGAGCCAACACAGATGCCCGTCCTGCTGCTGCCTGGCCGCAAACATTTCCGCTTGCATGGCTTAAAGCGCAATATTTTAATTAAATCTACAATCAAATGGTAGCCAGTGCAAAGTTGCCAGCACAGAGGAAATACGGTCTCTTTTCTTTGTGGCCATTGGCAATCGCGCTGCAGCACCTGCACACATGCTAGGGATCGCTCCTCGACTTTGTCTTTGAGAGCGATGGACTCCTGCTCTCCATCGCCAAGGGGAATTAGCTCAAATGGTAGAGCGCTCGCTTAGCATGCGAGAGGTAGCGGGATCGATGCCCGCATTCTCCATGTGGCGTAACTCCCTAGATGAGCTTTTGAGGCTCACTGCTGCCGAAAAGTTTTTTCCGACGAGGGCCTGCGCACATTCCTGGCAAAAGCAGGTCCCACCGAGATTTGAACTCGGATCGCTGGATTCAGAGTCCAGAGTGCTAACCATTACACCATGGAACCTTGGCGTGACCCACCTTTTCCCACAGAGCAGCAGAGAGTTAAGTCATTCAGCCTAGAAGCGCGATAGCAAGGAGCAAGTGAAGCCTTTGCTTTTTAAGCCCATGTTTCCCCGATTCGAACTCGGATCGCTGGATCCCAGAGTGCTAACCATTACGCCATGGAACCAACACACCCCGACACCTGGCCGCCTGAAAGGCAGAAAGCGATGAGGCTATGTGGAATCAGGTAGAAAGGAGGTGGAGTTTGGTCACTGGACCCCCTCGACCAAAAGGCACAGACACGGTTCCTCTGCCGAAACCCGGGATTGAACCAGGGACCTTTAGATCTTCAGTCTAACGCTCTCCCAACTGAGCTATTTCGGCCAGGCGAGCAGGTGGTTAAGCCAGCAGAGATTTCTGGGAGACCGTCCGTCACTTTCGAGATGAGCAGAGCTGAAGGCCTGATTAGCTGAAGGTCCGAGAGAAAAACAGTGGCCCGTACGGGGATCGAACCCGCGACCTTGGCGTTATTAGCACCACGCTCTAACCAACTGAGCTAACCGGCCTCGCTCTTACTGTTTTTATCCCCAATTTCTCCGAAATATCCTGGTTTCCCTAATCAGGCTGAAGAGATTAATAGCAAAGCCTAAGAACGGGCTCGTCCGGGATTTGAACCCGGGACCTCTCGCACCCAAAGCGAGAATCATACCCCTAGACCAACGAGCCAACACAGATGCCCGTTCTGCTGCTGCCTGGCCGCAAACATTTCCGCTTGCATGGCTTAAAGCGCAATATTTTAATTAAATCTACAATCAAATGGTAGCCAGTGCAAAGTTGCCAGCACAGAGGAAATACGGTCTCTTTTCTTTGTGGCCATTGGCAATCGCGCTGCAGCACCTGCACACATGCTAGGGATCGCTCCTCGACTTTGTCTTTGAGAGCGATGGACTCCTGCTCTCCATCGCCAAGGGGAATTAGCTCAAATGGTAGAGCGCTCGCTTAGCATGCGAGAGGTAGCGGGATCGATGCCCGCATTCTCCATGTGGCGTAACTCCCTAGATGAGCTTTTGAGGCTCACTGCTGCCGAAAAGTTTTTTCCGACGAGGGCCTGCGCACATTCCTGGCAAAAGCAGGTCCCACCGAGATTTGAACTCGGGTGTAATGGTTAGTCCAGAGTGCTAACCATTACACCATGGAACCTTGGCGTGACCCACCTTTTCCCACAGAGCAGCAGAGAGTTAAGTCATTCAGCCTAGAAGCGCGATAGCAAGGAGCAAGTGAAGCCTTTGCTTTTTAAGCCCATGTTTCCCCGATTCGAACTCGGATCGCTGGATCCCAGAGTGCTAACCATTACGCCATGGAACCAACACACCCCGACACCTGGCCGCCTGAAAGGCAGAAAGCGATGAGGCTATGTGGAATCAGGTAGAAAGGAGGTGGAGTTTGGTCACTGGACCCCCTCGACCAAAAGGCACAGACACGGTTCCCTGCCGAAACCCGGGATTGAACCAGGGACCTTTAGATCTTCAGTCTAACGCTCTCCCAACTGAGCTATTTCGGCCAGGCGAGCAGGTGGTTAAGCCAGCAGAGATTTCTGGGAGACCGTCCGTCACTTTCGAGATGAGCAGAGCTGAAGGCCTGATTAGCTGAAGGTCCGAGAGAAAAACAGTGGCCCGTACGGGGATCGAACCCGCGACCTTGGCGTTATTAGCACCACGCTCTAACCAACTGAGCTAACCGGCCTCGCTCTTACTGTTTTTATCCCCAATTTCTCCGAAATATCCTGGTTTCCCTAATCAGGCTGAAGAGATTAATAGCAAAGCCTAAGAACGGGCTCGTCCGGGATTTGAACCCGGGACCTCTCGCACCCAAAGCGAGAATCATACCCCTAGACCAACGAGCCAACACAGATGCCCGTCCTGCTGCTGCCTGGCCGCAAACATTTCCGCTTGCATGGCTTAAAGCGCAATATTTTAATTAAATCTACAATCAAATGGTAGCCAGTGCAAAGTTGCCAGCACAGAGGAAATACGGTCTCTTTTCTTTGTGGCCATTGGCAATCGCGCTGCAGCACCTGCACACATGCTAGGGATCGCTCCTCGACTTTGTCTTTGAGAGCGATGGACTCCTGCTCTCCATCGCCAAGGGGAATTAGCTCAAATGGTAGAGAACGGGCTCGTCCGGGATTTGAACCCGGGACCTCTCGCACCCAAAGCGAGAATCATACCCCTAGACCAACGA
>NC_140212.1:28758760-28806260 GCF_951802725.1 Rutilus rutilus | reverse complement strand
GTCCGGGATTTGAACCCGGGACCTCTCGCACCCAAAGCGAGAATCATACCCCTAGACCAACGAGCCAACACAGATGCCCGTCCTGCTGCTGCCTGGCCGCAAACATTTCCGCTTGCATGGCTTAAAGCGCAATATTTTAATTAAATCTACAATCAAATGGTAGCCAGTGCAAAGTTGCCAGCACAGAGGAAATACGGTCTCTTTTCTTTGTGGCCATTGGCAATCGCGCTGCAGCACCTGCACACATGCTAGGGATCGCTCCTCGACTTTGTCTTTGAGAGCGATGGACTCCTGCTCTCCATCGCCAAGGGGAATTAGCTCAAATGGTAGAGCGCTCGCTTAGCATAAGAAGGGGCCCAATCTTTGCGCCCCGCACGCAAGCGAAAAAGACGCAGAAAACGGGAATACGCGCACAGATTTGCCCTGCAACAATATTCGGGCTATATTCCTGTGCGTTATGGAGGAGTTTTAGTTACATTTGAAACAAGTCACCCTCCGCGGGCTGGGCTCGAACCCGTGTTCTGCGCGACTATAGTGTGTGATCAACTGCGCCTGCGCCTGGTTTAATAAAACAAATAAAAATGTTTCTTCAAATATGTTTTTGTGTGTGTGGGATTGATTGATATGATTTATCATATTTATTTTAGGACACTTCAAATGTTTTATTAAAATTTATTAAAATACACAAATATTGAAATGACACTTCAAATGTAAAATGTTTTATTAAAATGAATACACACAAATATTGAAATAAGTACACACACACATACAAATATATGTACATACACAAAATATATATAGGACATTATGTACAGATTGCACATTCCAGTCCCAATGCAATTAAAAGCAGCACGATGAATAAGAGTGTGAACAGTATTTATTTACTAAAACTAAGTACAAGACATTAATAAACAACAATAAACAACTAACAATGTATAAATAGAATAGAACATTCTGTAATATAAATGAAACAAACAAGACATAACAGAAAGATGGAAAAAAAAGAACATTAACTGTATTTACACATAGATATGTATTTACAGGTATTTACAAACAATCTTTACTGGCATAGATGATGTTTACTTACACATATTTATTTACACTAATGGCTGTACAGGACCAGGTAGGTAAAAAGGTAAGAATATTTACATTTTGACATGTTTACATATTTACAGTCTAGTATTTACAAGATTATTATTATGGAGGTGGCTGTCCAGGTTTTTTCTGCTGGCGCTGTTCTACCAGCCACTCCTCTAAAGATTTGCCACCAGAGACACTGGGGCAAAACGTGGCACTGCCGAAGCGGCTGTGGCCGAACTCCTTAGTTTTGGGCTTGCCACACTTAGAGCATTTGTTATATGCCACTTCACGGACATATTTCCTTCTGTGGGCTCCACTGGCCTCCTCTTCTGCCCTGCGTCGCCTGTTCCTCTGAGTGAAGCGGGACACAGACACCGGGGCAGTGGGAGCAGGAGCCTCTGGTGCGTCAGGAAACACTGGAGTTGGAGCCAGGAGAGGAGCAGCTGAAGGGCCACCTGCAGCTGCTGCCATCATGGTGGGCACAGGGTTCAATAAAATGAACTGGGGCAGTGGCACAGGAACTGGGGGAGGAGTAGGAGCTGCTGGGGTAATGGGCCGCACAATTGTAGCACTGGCAGGTCGTTTGCCCGGCCGTAGCTTAGGAGCCTGTCCCGCTCTGTTAGGAGGAAGGACAAACTCGTGCCGGACCCCTGATGTGGAGGGAACTGGGGGAGGAGTAGGAGCTGCTGGGGTAATGGGCCGCACAATTGTAGCACTGGCAGGTCGTTTGCCCGGCCGTAGCTTAGGAGCCTGTCCCGCTCTGTTAGGAGGAAGGACAAACTCGTGCCGGGCCCCTGATGTGGAGGGAGCCTCATCCAGCCTTTCCCGCGGAGCAGGAAGCTGTGAGCTGGCCACAGCGATGCGGTCTTCTGCAGCAAGGCCCTGGGAAAGGACAGTCACTTCCTGGGTGTTCTCCCTTCGATTAAACCTGCAATCAAAAAATGTATTCATTATAAATAACTGCTATCCCTTTCTTTCAAATGTCAATGTAAAACCATGCTTACCACTGAGTGAGAGTCCTCTGATTCAGTACAAACAGCTGAAGTGACGTGGCCTCCATCAGAGTGTGGCAGTTCAGCACCAGGTCTCGGATGTGGTGGTAATCGTTGAGCACCTTAGTCCAACGAGGAAGACGGACTCCATCTTTCTTAGTTGGGGACTTGTGCAGTGCACACAGTTTGATGCACATGGCCTCAACTAAGCGACTGGTGCTGGGCCACTGAGCCGGCCCCCCAGGATGACCGATCAGGCACCTCTTCACACTCTCCACACCTGGTGTCACTCCTGTGTTTTTCGGAGCCTTGAAGCGTCCGTGGGTCAGTTTGGGCTGGTGTCTGGGCTGATAGTGGATCCTCCTCTTGTCCCCATCAGGAAGAGCAGTCCACAGACGGATGACCTCTGTGACCTGCTGCTCATCCAGGTAGAGTGCCTGACGGAGGGACACCAGGTACTCAGCCAGATCCTGCACCTTATCCCAGCCCGCAACGCCATCGGGTCCAAGAACAGGAGCCTGCAGGGAAGCATTACAATAACAATACACAGCATGTTAAATGTCAGAGTGTAAAAGCAAAAAGAAACTAATAATGAGCAGCTTACTTACAGGAGCCTGGTCTGCAACACTGGACCCAGTTGATGTTGCAGGAGCAGAGGCAGCACTTGGCTGGACAGAAGGCTGTGGAGGAGACTGCAGAGGAGGGTGAACAGGGCGCTGCAGAGGAGGGTGTAGAAGAGGCAGAGAAGGGCACTGCTGAGGAGACTGCAGAGGAAGCTGGACAGAGTGCAGAAGAGGCTGAGCAGGGCGCAGAGAAGGAGATTGCAGAGGAGGCTGGGCAGGGCGCAGAAGAGGAGATTGCAGAGGAGGCTGGGCAGGGCGCAGAAGAGGAGACTGCAGAGGAGGCTGGGCAGGGCGCAGAAGAGGAGACTGCAGAGGAGGCTGGGCAGGGCGCTGCAGTCCTTGGCTGGATGTGGGTGGCTGTAGTGAGGATGGTCCTGGTGCAGAGGGACAGGGGTTGAAGGTCTGGGGGCCGCTGCTGTGGACTCGGACAGTCTCAAAGGGGTCATAGAGGACTGGCACTGTGAGATCCTCAGGTTCCTCCTCAACGAAGCCTTCGTCCTGCACCACCTCATCATCCATCTGCTCAACCAGCCGATCCTCCTCTTCTGGGTTATCCATAATAGTCAGGGATTTCCCAGACTGACTGTACAGATACTCCATACCCAGCAGCTCCCCTGCAAAAGAACACACATACAAAGCACATTCACATTATTATAGCTGTAGTGGCTATTTGTCCATAACAAACTGAAACAAACAAACAATCAAACCTTTCAAAGTTTGATCGTTTGTAGGCTTGACGCAGTTTAACAGATCAAAAAATGAAAATAATAAACAAGAAAATAATAAGCATAAATGCTAAATAAAGCAAATTCACTTTAGCAAAAGAAAGCAACGAAATTAGGTTATAAAGGCTCAAATTAAGCCTAAATTAAACAAAGTACAAATAACTCCAACAATAGTTGAAGTATTTGAAATAAAATATAAAAATGTACACTCAAACACTCATACACCTGTATAATGTATAATCTTTTGTTTGAGTTAACATGAATAATTCTCACCTGTGTAAGCCCCTGGAGGCTGGTAGCGCTCATCCAGGGACATCTTCAGCACTTTGCGGCTGAGCCGGTCCATTGCCTCCCTCTCAGCGCTGCTGTAGGTCCTCAGGTCAGTCTTTCCCCTCACTGCTTCATCCATACGGTCCTGGTTCCAGCGCATCAGGCCTTCCAGGAGATAGGCCTGGAAATGTGCATCACTGGCACTGGTCCCTAGAGGTTAAATAAAGGCAAATATATGTAATCTATGTATTCAGAACGGCAGAACAGGTTATAAAAGTTTTAAGTTTTTAGCAGGTTATAAAAGTTATAACCTACCTGGGATGAAGCGATTTAAATGGAGGTGGAAAGACTCCAAGGAGGTGGAGCCACGAGCACAGCGATAGCAGCTGAGCTCCACACCACCCTTCTTCACTGTGCCTGTCTTCTGGTACAGAGGGAAGCCCTCTGGGTCCTGAATACAGGTGATGTGCCTCTGCTGGTCTATCCAGATCTGTTGGATGCGCTCGTGGTCCAGCAGTGGTACACCCAGAGTGTCCCTCCCCTTCTCACTGTCCATCTCTTCAATGAGCGCCTTGATCCTCCTGGTGGTCTCCTCCACTCCTCTGGTCCGCTTGCGACAGTGCAGCGCCAACTCCTTCCTGGTGATCAGCTTATCCAGGGCCTTCTCTGAGACTGGACAAGCTCCTCTGGCCTGTAGCTCCCCCTGTTTGGCCAACCGAAGAGCAGCGACATCATCTGGATCCAGCTCAAAGATGCACCTGGAAAGCCGAGTCATGAAGGTGCCGTAGAGCTGATGAGACTCCGTGATGACACCTGCTGCAAAGCGCCGCATGAAGTGCCAAATGTCTAGGCGCACTTGGAGCTCATCCCACTCTGTGAACATGGCTCTGACCTGCGACTGTCCGTGTGCGTGTGGGCTGCAGCAGTCTCTGTCCACATACATGACGGCGGGCGGTGCCACTCCCGCCTCCCTGTACCTCTTCATGAGACCCGCCGCCATGGGCCACAGTCCATGCCCCTCTGCTGCTGTGAGCACTGACACCAACACCTGGCCGTGCTCATTGCCTACATTAGTGCACCAACCAGCAGTGTTGGCAGCAGCACCGGCCAGTTTTTTGGTGACCTATGTAAAAAAAAAACAGTAGAATAAACAAATGTAAGAAAAATGTAAGATAATAACAATTATTATTATTCAAACTTGACTTTTTATACCTTTTTGGTGGAGTCCATCTTGAGGACAGAGCCAAAGACAGAGGTTATTTTGGCCTTGACCTCAGGTAGCCGCGAGAGGACGTCCCTGGCATACACAGACAGCAGCCACTTGGGTTTGGGGATGGGTGGGAGGGGCGGAGGCGCAGAAAAGACTGGAGGCTCAATGATGGAGGAGTCTGTGAAGGGCTCACAGACAGTGAGGTACTCCAGCGTCCGCTGTGACCACGCTGAGGTGTGCTGCTCCTGAAGCTTTTTGTGAAGCTGCGTGACAGTGTTGCCCCGGGTCCTCTCCCGCATCATTATGACTACACGGTAGTCACACGTGTACCTACAGACAGTCAAATAATTCTGTTCAGTGCCACATCTTGTTATTTCAATGTTAATGTCAGTAAAGCAATGTATTTGATTTTATACAGTACAACAAATTACAGTGCATTGCTCTAAATATGAATGTGTTCTACCTGTATGTCAGAATAGCGGGGAATTTTCTGCGGTGTCCCATGTCGAGCTGTCCCAGGATGTCTTCAGACCAGGCTGGATACTTCTTCTTGCACCCTTTGCACTCCAGATACTCTGTGGCCATGTCATACCACCCGTCTATGTCCAGGACCTTGCGCACAGTGCGATAAAGGCCAGCAGCTGTCAGCTTGTGGTTATTGCAGGCTGGCTTGACACAGACAAGTGGAATGGACCACATCTTCAGTGGCATCCAGAGGAAAAGAGGGCGGCAGAAGAAGATATCAGGAGAAGCAGGGGGCTGGGTGAAGACGGTCGGGGGCTGGGGAGGGTACCACCAGAAGTTGGGATGTGGCGTCAGCTCAGGCTTCCCTGTTTTTGTGTTGGCCCTGAACAGAGTCTTCCCGATCCAGTCCTGCTGGAAAGATGGGAGTTGCTCATTCCAGTGGACAGGAAGCTCTGCAGGCGAATGGGATACCTGGTCAGGGGTCCACAATGCTGGAGGAGCAGGAGCAGGGGCAGGAGCACGAGCCGGGGCAGGAGCACGAGCCGGGGCAGGAGCAGGGCCTCTCGAGGCCGCAGTGGCTGGAGCGTAAAAAGACACAACATAATTATCTTATTGTTTTAGACTTTCACTGCATGACTTTCTCATCTCTGCTGGACAGCTACTGCGGTTACAAGGTTTAGTGCAAAGCATGTATGATTAGTAGACAGGCGACATGATGATGAAACGATGGAAGGAAGCAGTGAAAATCATCCTGTTTTTAACCCAAGCACCATTAGGACAAATACAAGAAGAAAAATGAGATGGGATCAGCCAAGTGTGAAGCAAAGCAGCCCAAACACTGTGAGCGCCTCTAACTACAACAGCCACTTATTCCAAGGGGAGTGGGGGACGTGTGAGATGACAAGAATGAGCTTTAGTAAGTGATTATGATAAAAAATGAAATAAAAACCTTTTACATACACCTTTAAATTCCCTTTTTGCTTTGAAGATGTTCACTCAAAGAGTGAATGTAGATTGACACCTGAGAAGTGCCATTCCTCTGTGTTGTAAAATAAAAGAATATGATGTCATTTAAAAAATACTGTTGTCACAGAATTGTTTGTAAAATATTGTTTAAGATTTACATACCTTGAGGAAGTTGCTCCTCAGCTTGTGAGGCTACAGTTGCCATCTCCTCGTCATCTTCCTCCTCAAAAAAATCCCTAGCAGCAGAGTCTGTAAAATAACATAAAACACTAAGCACATGTCACCAACACACTTGTATGCGTTAAAGTGATACTCACCACATGTAAAGAGCCGTCTCCGGGCTGCGGACTCAGACGCAGGAGGGAAACGTGGTCCTGCAGCTGTTGTTTACAAAACACGTATTTTCGTTAGACATATATACTGCATAATATATACTGTAATGACTTATAAGCTTGCAAATCACTTACAGGGTTTGGCTGGAGACAAAATCTTTTGTGCCAGCTGTGAAGCAGATAAATGCTTCCCCCGCGCCAACAGGGTCTTCACGTTGGTAGCCAGCAGTGGCCTGTTCTGAGTGGCAGCAGGTGGAGGAGGAACAGACACAGTGGCAGTGGGCACAGCAGCAGTGGGGGCAGATGCAGCGGGCACAGTGGTGGTGGGCACGTGGGCTGGAGCCTGCCTCTTCAGCACGTATGCTTTGAAAAGGGCCATGTTGGTGTTGGGCCTGGCCTTTGCCTTCTTCAGGTAGGTGATGAGAGCCTGGGCCTCCTTGCTTGGGTCCTCATACACCTCCTTCATTGACCTACCCTTAAAATCACCAAACTCCACCATCAGACATCCAGAGTCTCCCGTCCTCTGGGCCTCCTGCAGCATGGCCTGTTTTTTCTGATACACCTCCACAGCCTCGCCTACCTCCCTGATCTGCGAGGTGTATCTGAGGAACATGTGTTTGTTGGCCGACAGCGGGTTGTCCCTCTCCTCCTCCCCCAAAATGCTGCTGACCAGATACACGGCATACCCCAGTGAGTTTTCCAGCAGCCACAGGAACCTCTGGCCCTGGTGTTTCCCAAACTGGATCTTGCAGTGAGCCAGAACCAGGAACTGGTCTCCAGGATTCCCTCCATTCTGCCTCACAAAGGCAGTGGCCTCAGCCAGGACCTCCTCCTTACACCTGGCCCTCCCTGCCACCACGATCTGACTCCTATTGGCCTCCTCAGTTGGCCCCATTAGGAGTCGACCCTCAGAGGTTTTTCGGAAAACCGGGTATGCATACATAATCTGAAAGGACACAGGCATAACAGAACGTTACATAGCTGTCATAACTGAAAGTATTTTACTACACCATTTGGTTTTAATGTAATTAATTAATGATCATATGTTTTATGAATTGATTTTACCAGCATTATTGTTATTTTATACAACTGTGAATCACTTTGAATTGCCTTGTGTACAAATTGTGCTCTACAAATAAACTGTCTTGATTGCGTATATGACTGTAAATCATTTAATAATTGAAACACTGGATTTATAAAACCTTTCAGCATTCAATGAACTTACAATGGTGGGCTTAATTCATTTACAAATCATTCACTGCTGCCCTGGAGTCGCTAAGTAATTGTAGTAGCATCTTATCATATTTAGCTATGTTGTACTACCCACAGTATCTTGACAGCATCAAGGCCGGGATGTAACTATTATTTTATACATAAAATAGTTCTTGGTACAATCTTGCTGGTATCATGAAATGCATAAATCGTTTTGTTTTGTTTAGCTTTTGTGGCATATCTTTTATAACATAGTTGAGAATCATCTTTATACAAAGTTTGGTATATCAAATCCTGAAACCTAAAAAATTATTGGTGATTTAAAAAAAAAAAACATTGTTTTTGCCTATTCATGTCTTTTTAAATAAAATAATAATCATAATAATAAATGAGTCCTGGTGTCCTCTACAGAGGACATAGTATCATAGTATAACATATATATGAATAAAACATTATTTAAAAAAAAAAAAAAGTTTTTTGTAAAAAATGTTCTTATGCATTATCAAAATAATGTAATGACACAAAAAATAACATAGCTTAATTAGCTCAAATGGTAGAGCGCTCGCTTAGCATGCGAGAGGTAGCGGGATCGATGCCCGCATTCTCCATGTGGCGTAACTCCCTAGATGAGCTTTTGAGGCTCACTGCTGCCGAAAAGTTTTTTCCGACGAGGGCCTGCGCACATTCCTGGCAAAAGCAGGTCCCACCGAGATTTGAACTCGGATCGCTGGATTCAGAGTCCAGAGTGCTAACCATTACACCATGGAACCTTGGCGTGACCCACCTTTTCCCACAGAGCAGCAGAGAGTTAAGTCATTCAGCCTAGAAGCGCGATAGCAAGGAGCAAGTGAAGCCTTTGCTTTTTAAGCCCATGTTTCCCCGATTCGAACTCGGATCGCTGGATCCCAGAGTGCTAACCATTACGCCATGGAACCAACACACCCCGACACCTGGCCGCCTGAAAGGCAGAAAGCGATGAGGCTATGTGGAATCAGGTAGAAAGGAGGTGGAGTTTGGTCACTGGACCCCCTCGACCAAAAGGCACAGACACGGTTCCCTGCCGAAACCCGGGATTGAACCAGGGACCTTTAGATCTTCAGTCTAACGCTCTCCCAACTGAGCTATTTCGGCCAGGCGAGCAGGTGGTTAAGCCAGCAGAGATTTCTGGGAGACCGTCCGTCACTTTCGAGATGAGCAGAGCTGAAGGCCTGATTAGCTGAAGGTCCGAGAGAAAAACAGTGGCCCGTACGGGGATCGAACCCGCGACCTTGGCGTTATTAGCACCACGCTCTAACCAACTGAGCTAACCGGCCTCGCTCTTACTGTTTTTATCCCCAATTTCTCCGAAATATCCTGGTTTCCCTAATCAGGCTGAAGAGATTAATAGCAAAGCCTAAGAACGGGCTCGTCCGGGATTTGAACCCGGGACCTCTCGCACCCAAAGCGAGAATCATACCCCTAGACCAACGAGCCAACACAGATGCCCGTCCTGCTGCTGCCTGGCCGCAAACATTTCCGCTTGCATGGCTTAAAGCGCAATATTTTAATTAAATCTACAATCAAATGGTAGCCAGTGCAAAGTTGCCAGCACAGAGGAAATACGGTCTCTTTTCTTTGTGGCCATTGGCAATCGCGCTGCAGCACCTGCACACATGCTAGGGATCGCTCCTCGACTTTGTCTTTGAGAGCGATGGACTCCTGCTCTCCATCGCCAAGGGGAATTAGCTCAAATGGTAGAGCGCTCGCTTAGCATGCGAGAGGTAGCGGGATCGATGCCCGCATTCTCCATGTGGCGTAACTCCCTAGATGAGCTTTTGAGGCTCACTGCTGCCGAAAAGTTTTTTCCGACGAGGGCCTGCGCACATTCCTGGCAAAAGCAGGTCCCACCGAGATTTGAACTCGGATCGCTGGATTCAGAGTCCAGAGTGCTAACCATTACACCATGGAACCTTGGCGTGACCCACCTTTTCCCACAGAGCAGCAGAGAGTTAAGTCATTCAGCCTAGAAGCGCGATAGCAAGGAGCAAGTGAAGCCTTTGCTTTTTAAGCCCATGTTTCCCCGATTCCGACTCCGATTTGAACTCGGATCGCTGGATCCCAGAGTGCTAACCATTACGCCATGGAACCAACACACCCCGACACCTGGCCGCCTGAAAGGCAGAAAGCGATGAGGCTATGTGGAATCAGGTAGAAAGGAGGTGGAGTTTGGTCACTGGACCCCCTCGACCAAAAGGCACAGACACGGTTCCTCTGCCGAAACCCGGGATTGAACCAGGGACCTTTAGATCTTCAGTCTAACGCTCTCCCAACTGAGCTATTTCGGCCAGGCGAGCAGGTGGTTAAGCCAGCAGACATTTCTGGGAGACCGTCCGTCACTTTCGAGATGAGCAGAGCTGAAGGCCTGATTAGCTGAAGGTCCGAGAGAAAAACAGTGGCCCGTACGGGGATCGAACCCGCGACCTTGGCGTTATTAGCACCACGCTCTAACCAACTGAGCTAACCGGCCTCACTCTTACTGTTTTTATCCCCAATTTCTCCGAAATATCCTGGTTTCCCTAATCAGGCTGAAGAGATTAATAGCAAAGCCTAAGAACGGGCTCGTCCGGGATTTGAACCCGGGACCTCTCGCACCCAAAGCGAGAATCATACCCCTAGACCAACGAGCCAACACAGATGCCCGTCCTGCTGCTGCCTGGCCGCAAACATTTCCGCTTGCATGGCTTAAAGCGCAATATTTTAATTAAATCTACAATCAAATGGTAGCCAGTGCAAAGTTGCCAGCACAGAGGAAATACGGTCTCTTTTCTTTGTGGCCATTGGCAATCGCGCTGCAGCACCTGCACACATGCTAGGGATCGCTCCTCGACTTTGTCTTTGAGAGCGATGGACTCCTGCTCTCCATCGCCAAGGGGAATTAGCTCAAATGGTAGAGCGCTCGCTTAGCATAAGAAGGGGCCCAATCTTTGCGCCCCGCACGCAAGCGAAAAAGACGCAGAAAACGGGAATACGCGCACAGATTTGCCCTGCAACAATATTCGGGCTATATTCCTGTGCGTTATGGAGGAGTTTTAGTTACATTTGAAACAAGTCACCCTCCGCGGGCTGGGCTCGAACCCGTGTTCTGCGCGACTATAGTGTGTGATCAACTGCGCCTGCGCCTGGTTTAATAAAACAAATAAAAATGTTTCTTCAAATATGTTTTTGTGTGTGTGGGATTGATTGATATGATTTATCATATTTATTTTAGGACACTTCAAATGTTTTATTAAAATTTATTAAAATACACAAATATTGAAATGACACTTCAAATGTAAAATGTTTTATTAAAATGAATACACACAAATATTGAAATAAGTACACACACACATACAAATATATGTACATACACAAAATATATATAGGACATTATGTACAGATTGCACATTCCAGTCCCAATGCAATTAAAAGCAGCACGATGAATAAGAGTGTGAACAGTATTTATTTACTAAAACTAAGTACAAGACATTAATAAACAACAATAAACAACTAACAATGTATAAATAGAATAGAACATTCTGTAATATAAATGAAACAAACAAGACATAACAGAAAGATGGAAAAAAAAGAACATTAACTGTATTTACACATAGATATGTATTTACAGGTATTTACAAACAATCTTTACTGGCATAGATGATGTTTACTTACACATATTTATTTACACTAATGGCTGTACAGGACCAGGTAGGTAAAAAGGTAAGAATATTTACATTTTGACATGTTTACATATTTACAGTCTAGTATTTACAAGATTATTATTATGGAGGTGGCTGTCCAGGTTTTTTCTGCTGGCGCTGTTCTACCAGCCACTCCTCTAAAGATTTGCCACCAGAGACACTGGGGCAAAACGTGGCACTGCCGAAGCGGCTGTGGCCGAACTCCTTAGTTTTGGGCTTGCCACACTTAGAGCATTTGTTATATGCCACTTCACGGACATATTTCCTTCTGTGGGCTCCACTGGCCTCCTCTTCTGCCCTGCGTCGCCTGTTCCTCTGAGTGAAGCGGGACACAGACACCGGGGCAGTGGGAGCAGGAGCCTCTGGTGCGTCAGGAAACACTGGAGTTGGAGCCAGGAGAGGAGCAGCTGAAGGGCCACCTGCAGCTGCTGCCATCATGGTGGGCACAGGGTTCAATAAAATGAACTGGGGCAGTGGCACAGGAACTGGGGGAGGAGTAGGAGCTGCTGGGGTAATGGGCCGCACAATTGTAGCACTGGCAGGTCGTTTGCCCGGCCGTAGCTTAGGAGCCTGTCCCGCTCTGTTAGGAGGAAGGACAAACTCGTGCCGGACCCCTGATGTGGAGGGAACTGGGGGAGGAGTAGGAGCTGCTGGGGTAATGGGCCGCACAATTGTAGCACTGGCAGGTCGTTTGCCCGGCCGTAGCTTAGGAGCCTGTCCCGCTCTGTTAGGAGGAAGGACAAACTCGTGCCGGGCCCCTGATGTGGAGGGAGCCTCATCCAGCCTTTCCCGCGGAGCAGGAAGCTGTGAGCTGGCCACAGCGATGCGGTCTTCTGCAGCAAGGCCCTGGGAAAGGACAGTCACTTCCTGGGTGTTCTCCCTTCGATTAAACCTGCAATCAAAAAATGTATTCATTATAAATAACTGCTATCCCTTTCTTTCAAATGTCAATGTAAAACCATGCTTACCACTGAGTGAGAGTCCTCTGATTCAGTACAAACAGCTGAAGTGACGTGGCCTCCATCAGAGTGTGGCAGTTCAGCACCAGGTCTCGGATGTGGTGGTAATCGTTGAGCACCTTAGTCCAACGAGGAAGACGGACTCCATCTTTCTTAGTTGGGGACTTGTGCAGTGCACACAGTTTGATGCACATGGCCTCAACTAAGCGACTGGTGCTGGGCCACTGAGCCGGCCCCCCAGGATGACCGATCAGGCACCTCTTCACACTCTCCACACCTGGTGTCACTCCTGTGTTTTTCGGAGCCTTGAAGCGTCCGTGGGTCAGTTTGGGCTGGTGTCTGGGCTGATAGTGGATCCTCCTCTTGTCCCCATCAGGAAGAGCAGTCCACAGACGGATGACCTCTGTGACCTGCTGCTCATCCAGGTAGAGTGCCTGACGGAGGGACACCAGGTACTCAGCCAGATCCTGCACCTTATCCCAGCCCGCAACGCCATCGGGTCCAAGAACAGGAGCCTGCAGGGAAGCATTACAATAACAATACACAGCATGTTAAATGTCAGAGTGTAAAAGCAAAAAGAAACTAATAATGAGCAGCTTACTTACAGGAGCCTGGTCTGCAACACTGGACCCAGTTGATGTTGCAGGAGCAGAGGCAGCACTTGGCTGGACAGAAGGCTGTGGAGGAGACTGCAGAGGAGGGTGAACAGGGCGCTGCAGAGGAGGGTGTAGAAGAGGCAGAGAAGGGCACTGCTGAGGAGACTGCAGAGGAAGCTGGACAGAGTGCAGAAGAGGCTGAGCAGGGCGCAGAGAAGGAGATTGCAGAGGAGGCTGGGCAGGGCGCAGAAGAGGAGATTGCAGAGGAGGCTGGGCAGGGCGCAGAAGAGGAGACTGCAGAGGAGGCTGGGCAGGGCGCAGAAGAGGAGACTGCAGAGGAGGCTGGGCAGGGCGCTGCAGTCCTTGGCTGGATGTGGGTGGCTGTAGTGAGGATGGTCCTGGTGCAGAGGGACAGGGGTTGAAGGTCTGGGGGCCGCTGCTGTGGACTCGGACAGTCTCAAAGGGGTCATAGAGGACTGGCACTGTGAGATCCTCAGGTTCCTCCTCAACGAAGCCTTCGTCCTGCACCACCTCATCATCCATCTGCTCAACCAGCCGATCCTCCTCTTCTGGGTTATCCATAATAGTCAGGGATTTCCCAGACTGACTGTACAGATACTCCATACCCAGCAGCTCCCCTGCAAAAGAACACACATACAAAGCACATTCACATTATTATAGCTGTAGTGGCTATTTGTCCATAACAAACTGAAACAAACAAACAATCAAACCTTTCAAAGTTTGATCGTTTGTAGGCTTGACGCAGTTTAACAGATCAAAAAATGAAAATAATAAACAAGAAAATAATAAGCATAAATGCTAAATAAAGCAAATTCACTTTAGCAAAAGAAAGCAACGAAATTAGGTTATAAAGGCTCAAATTAAGCCTAAATTAAACAAAGTACAAATAACTCCAACAATAGTTGAAGTATTTGAAATAAAATATAAAAATGTACACTCAAACACTCATACACCTGTATAATGTATAATCTTTTGTTTGAGTTAACATGAATAATTCTCACCTGTGTAAGCCCCTGGAGGCTGGTAGCGCTCATCCAGGGACATCTTCAGCACTTTGCGGCTGAGCCGGTCCATTGCCTCCCTCTCAGCGCTGCTGTAGGTCCTCAGGTCAGTCTTTCCCCTCACTGCTTCATCCATACGGTCCTGGTTCCAGCGCATCAGGCCTTCCAGGAGATAGGCCTGGAAATGTGCATCACTGGCACTGGTCCCTAGAGGTTAAATAAAGGCAAATATATGTAATCTATGTATTCAGAACGGCAGAACAGGTTATAAAAGTTTTAAGTTTTTAGCAGGTTATAAAAGTTATAACCTACCTGGGATGAAGCGATTTAAATGGAGGTGGAAAGACTCCAAGGAGGTGGAGCCACGAGCACAGCGATAGCAGCTGAGCTCCACACCACCCTTCTTCACTGTGCCTGTCTTCTGGTACAGAGGGAAGCCCTCTGGGTCCTGAATACAGGTGATGTGCCTCTGCTGGTCTATCCAGATCTGTTGGATGCGCTCGTGGTCCAGCAGTGGTACACCCAGAGTGTCCCTCCCCTTCTCACTGTCCATCTCTTCAATGAGCGCCTTGATCCTCCTGGTGGTCTCCTCCACTCCTCTGGTCCGCTTGCGACAGTGCAGCGCCAACTCCTTCCTGGTGATCAGCTTATCCAGGGCCTTCTCTGAGACTGGACAAGCTCCTCTGGCCTGTAGCTCCCCCTGTTTGGCCAACCGAAGAGCAGCGACATCATCTGGATCCAGCTCAAAGATGCACCTGGAAAGCCGAGTCATGAAGGTGCCGTAGAGCTGATGAGACTCCGTGATGACACCTGCTGCAAAGCGCCGCATGAAGTGCCAAATGTCTAGGCGCACTTGGAGCTCATCCCACTCTGTGAACATGGCTCTGACCTGCGACTGTCCGTGTGCGTGTGGGCTGCAGCAGTCTCTGTCCACATACATGACGGCGGGCGGTGCCACTCCCGCCTCCCTGTACCTCTTCATGAGACCCGCCGCCATGGGCCACAGTCCATGCCCCTCTGCTGCTGTGAGCACTGACACCAACACCTGGCCGTGCTCATTGCCTACATTAGTGCACCAACCAGCAGTGTTGGCAGCAGCACCGGCCAGTTTTTTGGTGACCTATGTAAAAAAAAAACAGTAGAATAAACAAATGTAAGAAAAATGTAAGATAATAACAATTATTATTATTCAAACTTGACTTTTTATACCTTTTTGGTGGAGTCCATCTTGAGGACAGAGCCAAAGACAGAGGTTATTTTGGCCTTGACCTCAGGTAGCCGCGAGAGGACGTCCCTGGCATACACAGACAGCAGCCACTTGGGTTTGGGGATGGGTGGGAGGGGCGGAGGCGCAGAAAAGACTGGAGGCTCAATGATGGAGGAGTCTGTGAAGGGCTCACAGACAGTGAGGTACTCCAGCGTCCGCTGTGACCACGCTGAGGTGTGCTGCTCCTGAAGCTTTTTGTGAAGCTGCGTGACAGTGTTGCCCCGGGTCCTCTCCCGCATCATTATGACTACACGGTAGTCACACGTGTACCTACAGACAGTCAAATAATTCTGTTCAGTGCCACATCTTGTTATTTCAATGTTAATGTCAGTAAAGCAATGTATTTGATTTTATACAGTACAACAAATTACAGTGCATTGCTCTAAATATGAATGTGTTCTACCTGTATGTCAGAATAGCGGGGAATTTTCTGCGGTGTCCCATGTCGAGCTGTCCCAGGATGTCTTCAGACCAGGCTGGATACTTCTTCTTGCACCCTTTGCACTCCAGATACTCTGTGGCCATGTCATACCACCCGTCTATGTCCAGGACCTTGCGCACAGTGCGATAAAGGCCAGCAGCTGTCAGCTTGTGGTTATTGCAGGCTGGCTTGACACAGACAAGTGGAATGGACCACATCTTCAGTGGCATCCAGAGGAAAAGAGGGCGGCAGAAGAAGATATCAGGAGAAGCAGGGGGCTGGGTGAAGACGGTCGGGGGCTGGGGAGGGTACCACCAGAAGTTGGGATGTGGCGTCAGCTCAGGCTTCCCTGTTTTTGTGTTGGCCCTGAACAGAGTCTTCCCGATCCAGTCCTGCTGGAAAGATGGGAGTTGCTCATTCCAGTGGACAGGAAGCTCTGCAGGCGAATGGGATACCTGGTCAGGGGTCCACAATGCTGGAGGAGCAGGAGCAGGGGCAGGAGCACGAGCCGGGGCAGGAGCACGAGCCGGGGCAGGAGCAGGGCCTCTCGAGGCCGCAGTGGCTGGAGCGTAAAAAGACACAACATAATTATCTTATTGTTTTAGACTTTCACTGCATGACTTTCTCATCTCTGCTGGACAGCTACTGCGGTTACAAGGTTTAGTGCAAAGCATGTATGATTAGTAGACAGGCGACATGATGATGAAACGATGGAAGGAAGCAGTGAAAATCATCCTGTTTTTAACCCAAGCACCATTAGGACAAATACAAGAAGAAAAATGAGATGGGATCAGCCAAGTGTGAAGCAAAGCAGCCCAAACACTGTGAGCGCCTCTAACTACAACAGCCACTTATTCCAAGGGGAGTGGGGGACGTGTGAGATGACAAGAATGAGCTTTAGTAAGTGATTATGATAAAAAATGAAATAAAAACCTTTTACATACACCTTTAAATTCCCTTTTTGCTTTGAAGATGTTCACTCAAAGAGTGAATGTAGATTGACACCTGAGAAGTGCCATTCCTCTGTGTTGTAAAATAAAAGAATATGATGTCATTTAAAAAATACTGTTGTCACAGAATTGTTTGTAAAATATTGTTTAAGATTTACATACCTTGAGGAAGTTGCTCCTCAGCTTGTGAGGCTACAGTTGCCATCTCCTCGTCATCTTCCTCCTCAAAAAAATCCCTAGCAGCAGAGTCTGTAAAATAACATAAAACACTAAGCACATGTCACCAACACACTTGTATGCGTTAAAGTGATACTCACCACATGTAAAGAGCCGTCTCCGGGCTGCGGACTCAGACGCAGGAGGGAAACGTGGTCCTGCAGCTGTTGTTTACAAAACACGTATTTTCGTTAGACATATATACTGCATAATATATACTGTAATGACTTATAAGCTTGCAAATCACTTACAGGGTTTGGCTGGAGACAAAATCTTTTGTGCCAGCTGTGAAGCAGATAAATGCTTCCCCCGCGCCAACAGGGTCTTCACGTTGGTAGCCAGCAGTGGCCTGTTCTGAGTGGCAGCAGGTGGAGGAGGAACAGACACAGTGGCAGTGGGCACAGCAGCAGTGGGGGCAGATGCAGCGGGCACAGTGGTGGTGGGCACGTGGGCTGGAGCCTGCCTCTTCAGCACGTATGCTTTGAAAAGGGCCATGTTGGTGTTGGGCCTGGCCTTTGCCTTCTTCAGGTAGGTGATGAGAGCCTGGGCCTCCTTGCTTGGGTCCTCATACACCTCCTTCATTGACCTACCCTTAAAATCACCAAACTCCACCATCAGACATCCAGAGTCTCCCGTCCTCTGGGCCTCCTGCAGCATGGCCTGTTTTTTCTGATACACCTCCACAGCCTCGCCTACCTCCCTGATCTGCGAGGTGTATCTGAGGAACATGTGTTTGTTGGCCGACAGCGGGTTGTCCCTCTCCTCCTCCCCCAAAATGCTGCTGACCAGATACACGGCATACCCCAGTGAGTTTTCCAGCAGCCACAGGAACCTCTGGCCCTGGTGTTTCCCAAACTGGATCTTGCAGTGAGCCAGAACCAGGAACTGGTCTCCAGGATTCCCTCCATTCTGCCTCACAAAGGCAGTGGCCTCAGCCAGGACCTCCTCCTTACACCTGGCCCTCCCTGCCACCACGATCTGACTCCTATTGGCCTCCTCAGTTGGCCCCATTAGGAGTCGACCCTCAGAGGTTTTTCGGAAAACCGGGTATGCATACATAATCTGAAAGGACACAGGCATAACAGAACGTTACATAGCTGTCATAACTGAAAGTATTTTACTACACCATTTGGTTTTAATGTAATTAATTAATGATCATATGTTTTATGAATTGATTTTACCAGCATTATTGTTATTTTATACAACTGTGAATCACTTTGAATTGCCTTGTGTACAAATTGTGCTCTACAAATAAACTGTCTTGATTGCGTATATGACTGTAAATCATTTAATAATTGAAACACTGGATTTATAAAACCTTTCAGCATTCAATGAACTTACAATGGTGGGCTTAATTCATTTACAAATCATTCACTGCTGCCCTGGAGTCGCTAAGTAATTGTAGTAGCATCTTATCATATTTAGCTATGTTGTACTACCCACAGTATCTTGACAGCATCAAGGCCGGGATGTAACTATTATTTTATACATAAAATAGTTCTTGGTACAATCTTGCTGGTATCATGAAATGCATAAATCGTTTTGTTTTGTTTAGCTTTTGTGGCATATCTTTTATAACATAGTTGAGAATCATCTTTATACAAAGTTTGGTATATCAAATCCTGAAACCTAAAAAATTATTGGTGATTTAAAAAAAAAAAACATTGTTTTTGCCTATTCATGTCTTTTTAAATAAAATAATAATCATAATAATAAATGAGTCCTGGTGTCCTCTACAGAGGACATAGTATCATAGTATAACATATATATGAATAAAACATTATTTAAAAAAAAAAAAAAATTTTTTGTAAAAAATGTTCTTATGCATTATCAAAATAATGTAATGACACAAAAAATAACATAGCTTAATTAGCGGCCGGCTAATTAACTTGACAGTAGTGACATGTTTTTTACTGTATTTATCATGGGAAAAGTTACAGGTTCACAGGTACTTAAGAAAACGTGTGCTAGCTAGCTATATTGGCATGTTTTATTTTCCCAAAATACACACTGTATACGAATAAATAATGAACGAATATACAGTAATGAAGAATAGCCTTACCTGTTGCTGTTGCAAAGATGACAATAATAGATGACAATAATAGCGGCCGCCGATTGGTCAAAAGTAGTAAGCCACGGGAGAGAAATGCAATTGGTCAAAATTAAGCCACATGAGAGCAACGCGATTGGTCAAAAGTAAGCCACAGGAGAGAAACGCGATTGGTCAAAAGTAAGCCACAGGATTGGTCAAAAGTAAGCCACAGCAGAGAAACGCGATTGGTCAAAAGTAAGCCACAGGAGAGAAACGCGATTGGTCAAAAGTAAGCCACAGGAGAGAAACGCGATTGGCTCCCGTGGGCTTACTTTGGGCTTACTTTGGCTCAATCGGTAGGATGCATTAGGCGCAAGCGAGAGGTAGCGGGATCGATGCCCGCATTCTCCATGTGGCGTAACTCCCTAGATGAGCTTTTGAGGCTCACTGCTGCCGAAAAGTTTTTTCCGACGAGGGCCTGCGCACATTCCTGGCAAAAGCAGGTCCCACCGAGATTTGAACTCGGATCGCTGGATTCAGAGTCCAGAGTGCTAACCATTACACCATGGAACCTTGGCGTGACCCACCTTTTCCCACAGAGCAGCAGAGAGTTAAGTCATTCAGCCTAGAAGCACGATAGCAAGGAGCAAGTGAAGCCTTTGCTTTTTAAGCCCATGTTTCCCCGATTCCGACTCCGATTTGAACTCGGATCGCTGGATCCCAGAGTGCTAACCATTACGCCATGGAACCAACACACCCCGACACCTGGCCGCCTGAAAGGCAGAAAGCGATGAGGCTATGTGGAATCAGGTAGAAAGGAGGTGGAGTTTGGTCACTGGACCCCCTCGACCAAAAGGCACAGACACGGTTCCTCTGCCGAAACCCGGGATTGAACCAGGGACCTTTAGATCTTCAGTCTAACGCTCTCCCAACTGAGCTATTTCGGCCAGGCGAGCAGGTGGTTAAGCCAGCAGAGATTTCTGGGAGACCGTCCGTCACTTTCGAGATGAGCAGAGCTGAAGGCCTGATTAGCTGAAGGTCCGAGAGAAAAACAGTGGCCCGTACGGGGATCGAACCCGCGACCTTGGCGTTATTAGCACCACGCTCTAACCAACTGAGCTAACCGGCCTCGCTCTTACTGTTTTTATCCCCAATTTCTCCGAAATATCCTGGTTTCCCTAATCAGGCTGAAGAGATTAATAGCAAAGCCTAAGAACGGGCTCGTCCGGGATTTGAACCCGGGACCTCTCGCACCCAAAGCGAGAATCATACCCCTAGACCAACGAGCCAACACAGATGCCCGTCCTGCTGCTGCCTGGCCGCAAACATTTCCGCTTGCATGGCTTAAAGCGCAATATTTTAATTAAATCTACAATCAAATGGTAGCCAGTGCAAAGTTGCCAGCACAGAGGAAATACGGTCTCTTTTCTTTGTGGCCATTGGCAATCGCGCTGCAGCACCTGCACACATGCTAGGGATCGCTCCTCGACTTTGTCTTTGAGAGCGATGGACTCCTGCTCTCCATCGCCAAGGGGAATTAGCTCAAATGGTAGAGAACGGGCTCGTCCGGGATTTGAACCCGGGACCTCTCGCACCCAAAGCGAGAATCATACCCCTAGACCAACGAGCCAACACAGATGCCCGTCCTGCTGCTGCCTGGCCGCAAACATTTCCGCTTGCATGGCTTAAAGCGCAATATTTTAATTAAATCTACAATCAAATGGTAGCCAGTGCAAAGTTGCCAGCACAGAGGAAATACGGTCTCTTTTCTTTGTGGCCATTGGCAATCGCGCTGCAGCACCTGCACACATGCTAGGGATCGCTCCTCGACTTTGTCTTTGAGAGCGATGGACTCCTGCTCTCCATCGCCATGGGGAATTAGCTCAAATGGTAGAGCGCTCGCTTAGCATGCGAGAGGTAGCGGGATCGATGCCCGCATTCTCCATGTGGCGTAACTCCCTAGATGAGCTTTTGAGGCTCACTGCTGCCGAAAAGTTTTTTCCGACGAGGGCCTGCGCACATTCCTGGCAAAAGCAGGTCCCACCGAGATTTGAACTCGGATCGCTGGATTCAGAGTCCAGAGTGCTAACCATTACACCATGGAACCTTGGCGTGACCCACCTTTTCCCACAGAGCAGCAGAGAGTTAAGTCATTCAGCCTAGAAGCGCGATAGCAAGGAGCAAGTGAAGCCTTTGCTTTTTAAGCCCATGTTTCCCCGATTCCGACTCCGATTTGAACTCGGATCGCTGGATCCCAGAGTGCTAACCATTACGCCATGGAACCAACACACCCCGACACCTGGCCGCCTGAAAGGCAGAAAGCGATGAGGCTATGTGGAATCAGGTAGAAAGGAGGTGGAGTTTGGTCACTGGACCCCCTCGACCAAAAGGCACAGACACGGTTCCTCTGCCGAAACCCGGGATTGAACCAGGGACCTTTAGATCTTCAGTCTAACGCTCTCCCAACTGAGCTATTTCGGCCAGGCGAGCAGGTGGTTAAGCCAGCAGAGATTTCTGGGAGACCGTCCGTCACTTTCGAGATGAGCAGAGCTGAAGGCCTGATTAGCTGAAGGTCCGAGAGAAAAACAGTGGCCCGTACGGGGATCGAACCCGCGACCTTGGCGTTATTAGCACCACGCTCTAACCAACTGAGCTAACCGGCCTCGCTCTTACTGTTTTTATCCCCAATTTCTCCGAAATATCCTGGTTTCCCTAATCAGGCTGAAGAGATTAATAGCAAAGCCTAAGAACGGGCTCGTCCGGGATTTGAACCCGGGACCTCTCGCACCCAAAGCGAGAATCATACCCCTAGACCAACGAGCCAACACAGATGCCCGTCCTGCTGCTGCCTGGCCGCAAACATTTCCGCTTGCATGGCTTAAAGCGCAATATTTTAATTAAATCTACAATCAAATGGTAGCCAGTGCAAAGTTGCCAGCACAGAGGAAATACGGTCTCTTTTCTTTGTGGCCATTGGCAATCGCGCTGCAGCACCTGCACACATGCTAGAGAGAGAGGTTAGAGTGCGACATCCATCAAACTGACAGTTTTATGACCCTTAAGCCCCGCCCCCTTTTTGACGTGGGAATTTTCCCACGCTTGCCCCGCCCCCCTTTCTACCCCCTCCCTCCCACCTCCGGACAGGTCATGTGACCGTGGGAATTTTCCCACGCTTGCTCCTCCCTTATGGGCGTGAACAGAACCAGGAATATATTATAAATTAAATTATATATTCAATTATATATTTAATAATAGAAAACGTTGTATAAAAGTTAAAATACACATGTGTTCTCACACATTTGTAAAACACATTAGTTGCACATTAAAAACTTTAAAATGTCAATGAAAGAGATTAAATAGCATTATCTTAAAGCTATCAAAATGTATTAGTATTAAGACATTAAACAAATATTAAAACATATCAAGCGCATAAACACATACGTACATTTAAAAAACTGACTTATGTTTTTTACAAGTCCGTTTTGTTGAAAGAAGAACAAAAGTCTTATCCAACTCAGCGATCTCCAAAGTTTAAAGATGTGTAAAAAGATTCCCTTGTGTAAAGTAATATCCTGGGAGCTCAATGAAACACGTCCGAACACTGGGAGAAAGGAGTCAAGACTAACTGTTTCTGGCTGGAGCAAGTGACCACACGTAGACTCCTCCCACACCAATACCCTCCCATGTCAGGTGGTGAAGAGGCGTGGGAAAACATGACAAACAGTTCCCACGCTTCGGACAGGACAGTGGGAGGGGTGTTCATATAGCCCCGCCTACGATCTACAAACATTAAAACACATTCCTCTTGAAAGCTTACCTCATTCACGCATCATGTCTCAAGGAACTGACTCTTCTTCACCATCATTCCAACCCCTGGGAACTACTGACGGATACATGCCAAATGGATTACCGGATGCAGCAAATGGATATCCGCAGAAAAGCATCGAATGGCTAAATAAATTTTGTACAGATCTCGGATATCACAATCTGGCGTTCCTCACAAGCTATGGAGTTGCAACATCTGCCGCAGTCGCCGAGACCCCAGACACAACCGGGGATGAGCCGGACGGATGCCTCGGGGGCACAGGTCACCGGATTATAAAGGCTATTTTGGCTGTCATTTTGGAATTTTTGATCGACAAACGGATGAAAAATTCTTGTGACGGCTGTACCGTTGATCACCCATCGCAAACAAGACACAGCTGCTTGTTTGAACCTACTGCATATTATTTCTATGGATGTTTTGAAGAGATCAGACTGAAACTCCTCACACCTGAGTTGAAAAACATATTAGCTCAGGCCTTGAGTCAGTACGGAGGCAGCCCACATCTACAGAGAATCCTGGGAGCTGTTGAGGCAATTTTGTTTGACCTCAGAGATGAGATGTACATAGTGGAACAACTGACCTCGATCAGGGACAAGCTCATTGATGAATCTTGCGAGGAGATCATTTACTCCGCTGTGGACCGTTGGAAACTCGCCGTATCTGAAAACCCGGAGATTACCCATGTGTGAAAATGGGAAACTGCTGCACTGTCTGGATTACCAAATATTTGTTTAAATCACAGGTTAAATATGAAATATCAAACCTCCTGTACAAGATTATCTATGATAATCATGCATCAAATACTAACATGACGGTGGATGATACACGTCTAACGAAATTAATGATTCAAATGAACACTGTGAGGAAATTATCGAACGACTGGAATAATATGGTAAACATATCTGTCAGCCATAACTTCACAGCATGTACGACTGTCAAAAACATTCTCGATCTAATGCCTGAGTGTCAGAACTCTCTTAGAATAGGAAATATTGTATGTCTTTGTACGTATGTAACTGATGTATGCAAACTGTTAAGAAAAGAGCACCAGGATGTTTGTAAAATTATTGATTTACTGCTTGAACACATCCTGGAGAGAAATTTCGAAATGTGTCTAAAATTTATTTTGATGTTTGGATGATAATTCATCCATGTTTGTTTGTAACCCTTGTACTTTTTTTTTCTATTCTGAAATAAAACAAATATATATATATTTATATAAACATTGTTTGTTGATATATGCCATGTATGCTTGTAAAATAAAAAACGCAACAACATTGTAACTAGGCTCATTATTGTCTGAAAACACATAGCGACGACATGTCTGAACTAATGAAAAAAATCTACTACGATCCTGCAAATTCTGGAGCTTTGGGAGGTAAAAACAGATTAAAACAGGCTGTGTTACAGGAATACGGTGTAAGATTATCTGATAAAGACGTGAGTGATTGGTTGTCCAGCCAAGACACATACACTCTCCATCGAACTGCACCAATAAATTATAAGCGGAACCGTGTAGTGGTGTATGGGAAGGACCACCAGTTCCAGGCAGATCTAGTTGATATGTCTGTATACTCGAAAGAGAACGACAATATCAAGTTTATAATTACCGTTATAGACGTTTTTAGCAAGTACGCGTGGACAAGGGTACTGAAAAATAAAACGGGGCCGGAAGTAGTTAAAGCTTTTTTGTCTATTTTGAGAGAAGGACGTGTACCCATCAAGTTGCAGACAGATAAGGGTACAGAGTTTTTCAACAAGCATTTTCAACAGTTGACAAAAAAATATAACATACACCATTTTGCAACAGCAAGTGATTTAAAAGCGAGTGTGGTCGAAAGATTTAATAGAACTTTAAAAGGACGAATGTGGAGGTATTTAACAGCGGTGAATTCCAAACGCTACTGTGATATATTGCAAGATCTGACAGAGGCGTATAACTCCAGTTATCACAAGTCCATTAAAATGCGACCGTTGGATGTGAATAAAGAAAATGAAACTGTGGTGTTTAATAATTTATACGGAAAAATGCGTAAAGAGACACCAGTCTTTAAATTTGCCGTAGGAGATATCGTAAGGGTATCTAAAGTCCGGAATATATTTGCCAAAGGCTATGAGCAAAACTATACCGAAGAATACTTTACTATAAGTGCGTGTATACCCCGGAATCCAGTCGTATACAGGATACAGGACTATGATGGTGAATTAGTAGATGGTTGTTTTTATGAGCAAGAACTCCAAAAAATTATTGTGAGTGATGATAAATCGTTTAAGGTCGAAAAAATTTTGGATAAACAACGACGCGGAAAAGCCTTGTACGTTCTGGTGAAATGGCTTGGGTGGCCTTCAAAATTCAATAGTTGGATTCCTGAAAAACAGATGATCGATCTTCAGTCTCCCTTAAAAGCCTAGAAGAGTCGCTCGCGTTCTCATTTATCCAAAAACATCTAACATGTCTGAGGAGGAGGGGTTCTACGTCACGCTCCCGTGCAATGCATCTGCAAATGTTTACCCCGAAAATCAGATATCTAATTACAGAACTAGACTGGCAAGAGCAATACATTTAAAAGGATTATGGGAAGTGGCGTTGGTTGAGTTCCACTATCCAAAAACTTGGCATACTTTCAACGAGGAAGACGCTACTTTTATTATTGAATGCAAACCATGTTTGAACGACGATGAACGTAGCAAAGTGCGTGGGGATAGTATTCAAACTTTTCGGAAAGACCTAAAAATAAAATACGGCTATTTTGAGGATATTACAGTATTACTCAAGGAAATAAACGCAACTCTTCCACCGCGGGTGCAGCTCAGGTACGATAATATAAAGAATAAGATATCTCTGAAATCAAATCAGAGAGCATCGCTAACGTTTTACGGAAAGCTAGCCATTATTCTAGGATTAAAACCCGGTGTTCCTATAGAAAATCTAAACAGTTCGGATGAACACGAAGACGCACGCACATACGCACCACACCAGGCTGATATAAGCGGAGGATTTTACACTCTATTTGTATACATAGATATAATAGAATATCAAGCAGTCGGTGACTCATATGTTCCATTATTAGAGACGATACATATTGAACCGACCACTAACAAAGCAGTCAGTGTCAGGTACGACAAGTCTCATTACGTCCGTCTTAATAAAAACGACATCTCAGACATTGGGATCGAGATTAAAGACGATCAGAATAAAGACGTACGATTCACCTACGGAAAAGTTGTGACGAAGCTGCACTTTAGACCAGTGAGAAAACATTTGTTTTAAAAATGGCTTATCTCAATCCCTACCAAGAAGACCCCCAACGCTACATATCATATTACCAGGCCCAGACAGGGCACGGAATGCCGGGCTATGCCGGAAGTGGAGTCATGTACGGTTCCGGTTTTGCGTCAGGGATCGGGGGTCTCTTTCGGGGGTTATATCGTATGGCAATCCCGTTTCTAAGAAGGGGTTTCAGTATAGCAAAGCCACACATAAAAGCTGCGGCAAAAAATATAGTAAGTGATGTAGTCACCAGTGCCTTGTCAAAGTCATTTAATAATAATGATAACGCTGAGGGACAGAGCGGTCACGGTCTTATGGTCATGCGCAGAGGGTTAAAGCCACCTGGGACCCGTATGAGGAGGGGGCGTGGTCACGGTATAAAGAAGACTAGACGCGTCACTAAGAAACGTCCAGTTGCAAAAAGCAGACGAAGAAGCCAGACGAAACGTCTCAAAAGATCTACAAGTTTGAAAAGACGAAGCAACACAATCTTCTAAATCATGTCGTTGATTCATGCAATGTCAGACGAATGTATCAAATCCGAACTGGATATTTTTACCCTTCCTTTAACACAAACAGCTATTGAGAAAAACACTTATGTGGAAATCCCACCCGTGTCAGCGATTAATGATGCTTCCCCGATTGAGTTTTTCATCGCAGGGACTGGTGAAGATTACACAGATCTGAATAACACATTGTTATATACCCGTGTGAAAATAACTCTGCCAAACGGAGATGACGTACCACAAGGAGCTCCGGTGTCTTTGATTAACTATCCTGGAGCATGCATTTTCTCGCAGGTGGACGTGTCCCTAGGAGATCGACTAGTGTCACAGTCATCCAGCACGTATCCGTACAGGTGCATTCTGGAAATGCTTATTAATTATGGAAAAGATACCCTAGAGAATAACTTTTCAGCAGGACTGTTTTACAAAGATACAGCGGGCCATATGGATGCAACAGATCCGGCTGGGGCTAACGCAGGTTTAACAAAAAGAGCTGCGTTTACAGACGGGAGTAACGTTGTCGAGCTACTGGCTCCGATACACAGCGATATATTTTTTCAACCGAAATTAATTTTGAACGGTGTAGATATTCGTATTCGTTTAACTAGAGCAAAAGACGCATTCTGTCTTATGCGCGGGGACGCGATTGATTATAAACTAAAAATAATCTCCGCTTCTCTCTTTATCAAAAGGGTGTCAGTTTCGCCCTCCCTCCGCTTGGGGCACGCTCAAGCCTTACTGTCAGCCACAGCCAAGTATCCTTTTGACAGGGTATGCGTGAAGAACTTTTCTATACCAGCAGGGGCGCGTGTCTCAAACCATGAAAATCTGTTCCTTGGGACTTTACCAAAATCCATCATTATAGCAATGACGGATAATGATGCTTTTACTGGCGCATACGATAAAAATCCGTTTGCGTTTAAACATTTTAATCTAGAATATTTACATCTCACCTCTGACGGGGCTCACATCCCAACCCGTCCGTTTCAGCCGCAATTTAATTTAGGAAATGCAGTACGAGAGTTTTATCAGCTGGTTTCAGCCACGGGGAGACATCTAAAGAATCAGTCTCTGGCCATAGACCGAGAGGATTTTCTCAACGGCTACACACTGTTTGCCTATAACCTTACACCGGATGAAGAGTGCGGGCAGCATGTGTCACTGATTAGATCAGGAAATATTAGGTTAGAAGCACGTTTTAGAGAGCCTCTACAAAACACCGTAAACATTTTAATTTACGCTACGTACGATTCTCTTCTTGAAATATCAAATCGGAGACAGGTGCTAGCAGAGCACTACTGAAGAGGATTGAAATGAACACTGTGGAGCTGACGAGAATTATGGATAACATTATGTGTAATGTAAATTTTTTAGGAGTACTCGCTTCTGATCATCTCCCTAAAGAACCATTGTATAGATGTCCCGGCTCTATTAATCTGTAATACGGATCGATCGGACGAACCGGGGCAACACTGGTTAGCAATGTACATAGATCGAAACGGCCTCAGTTGTTTTTTTGACAGCTTCGGGAATCCTCCGGATTCAGATTTCTTTCCTCCATCCATTCTCGACTTTCTAAAAAACAATTCAACACAAGTTCATCATTCTACCAGACAAGTCCAAGATTTTACATCAGTCACCTGTGGACAGCATTGTGTCTTTTTTCTGTATCATATTTCACGAGGTGTTGAGTATGAAGATATAATGAAATTTTACCATAACGATAATCTATTAAGAAATGATACTATGGTGTCTCTTTTTGTGAAAAAATTGAAACCCATGGTCTGTGATAGTAAAATATTTAAATGTATCCAGTGTGTACAGTCTGGTAAAATGTTCCAGTCTTATTAATTCCTCTGTAACGAATAAATAAAGAATATGTAATGAATAAACGAGTCGTAAACAGATGAATAATTTCGTTTTCTTTCTTTTATTTGACATCAAAACAAAAACACATAGATGTTGTACAACGACATACATAATTTTAAAAACTAAAACACAAATACAAAATCTCACACATGATAATATTTTGTAAAAACAAACAAAAAACACATAGCTATGTCATTACATATGATTGTTAAAAATCCATCCATTGTTTTGCATCTACTCTGGGTGAGTTAAATACATTTTCATCAGAGTCGTACGCGTTTGTGTGGGTGTGTCGTTTTTTCAAAGACTTAGTAGGTACAGTACCAAAGTCATCCGCGTGTGTTTTTCTTTTAAATGATTCAATCATCCGTCTTACATTATGATTGGTTACAGTCGAAAAAGGAATCTTTAATCCCGCAAATGCATCCAGAAACTCGTACCAGCCTACAGGCCGTCGGTTGTCTTGCATCATCTGCGGTGAAGTTACACTCTTTACCAGATCAAATATATGAGATCCTGGAATGATTCCCCCTTTATAAACAAATTCTCCATCAACTGTCCATGAAGACACGTGTTTGGCTTTGGACATTTTATCCATAATATATTTGGCATTTTTTAAGCTTCTCGGCGGAATATTGTTTAAAACTTCTGAGACGATTGGGTCCTCACTGACGTCATCATGCCTAACATCCGGGGTGTGGGAGGGGGGAGGTGTCTCGTGTTCCGGTAATGTAAGAGTTAGAGTGTTATTTTCCATATCACCGTGTTTTACCACACTTAAGAATCGTTGTAAAACATTTGTGTAGAGCTTGGATTTTTCGTAAGTGCTCAAATCATGCCTCTGCAGTATATCTCTAATAGATGAATCCAAGTCATTCTCCACAACCGTATGAATATTTTCACGAGGCGGTGCAGTCCTTAGTCTATCCAGCTGATGTTTTGGTACGAGATACAATTTCTCTGCATGTTGCATTTTTCTCTTCAGATTCAGTTTCTAGTTATGAGACTGGTAATGAAAGGAAGCGCTACGCTTAACAAGGGAAGCAGAAAACCCCCTTTTTGATTAATCATACGTCTCTTCCTGCTGATATTAATCTTTTTATTAGCAACGTACTTTATCTCCTTTTTCCTTCTTTTTAAAGACCCGTGCTGTTTCGTAGTTAGGGGGATCTTGCCATGTAGAATATTGAGAGCCACTTCACATAGAGCCAATATTAACTCGTCGGGTGATGATTGCAGAATAACACGCCGCTGCTTGGGTGAGCTCTTGTATAATAACTTTAAGAGGTAGAGATTTCTGGAAAGCCTCGTGCTCATTGTTACTTCTGGACGTACACGACCGGATAGTCTGACAGTAAATCCGTTCTGAGCCGGAATTTTTCAGGGGTCTGTGGTTTATAATCTATTAACAAGTAACTGTAAGGACGTTCAGTTGCATCCTGGTACGCTTCGATAAAAAACTTTGTATTCCCCGGGTACATCTGCCGTCCCAAAATACCAATCTGCTGCTTATCGCGAGGGTTTTTAAATATTATTAAATAATTTGTATTAAGACCTATTGTTCTGGTAGATTTACCCTGGAAAAACAGATTCTGTATTAATAGCAAGCAGCTAATCTTATTGTGATGTATGTATTGTGTAAAAATCTTCTCGACTTCACCGTTAGAAGCAGCTTGACTCATAACATCATCCAAGATAAGGAGCGATCTTTTACCAGGAGGGAATAATGAGTCATCATCCAATTTCTGTGGTATGCCTTCAATGAATTTAATATCAAAAGCATGTAACATTTGATCATACATTGGTTGCCAGGATGTATACACATACACAAAATTGTCAAACTTGACAGAACACATCTTGTCTGAATTATACATTAGAGTCTTCACAAAAAAAGTCTTCCCACTATTACTTGGACCAGCAACGACAGCCGAGAATGGGTGCTGCATTCTGCAGTCAAAAACATCTGTTTCACACATTTTTCAAAATATTGTTAAAACCCGTAAGGTAAGGTAGTATAATCTGGCTGGAGTACTCGCTTATTGTACACAAGTCTGAAACTTTTCACGATTGATCTATTGTGCAATGTGAATCCCCTCTTATTACGTGTAATGGTCTCTGTGCGGGGAAACAGCTGCATCGTGTCACGTGATTCCACATACGCACGCACTAACCCTATCAGACTATGCAATGTGACTATTTGTGCATTCTCTGCATTGAGTGTAATACCCTTCGCTTTGAGACACGTATAGCCTTTTGCTGTCTGATACCCATAAGATTTTGGTCCTGACGAGGCATACTCTGTTATGAAATCATCTGGAACTAATTCGCTCGTGAGCTGTCCGAGATAAGAACCTGTTTCAGGAATCCAATCACCGATTTTTGATACAAATATCGAGCTGTCTGTATCGGCATAAATAACACGTTCGCCTAATTTGTCCAAGAGATTATACAACTCGAGTCGTGCGTAAGCTGTGGTGAAAGCACCAATAAAAACGTTAACGTCCCGTGTGGGGCACGGGTCACGTTCTGCATATGACCACTGAATCAAAGCCACTGAATCAGATACAAACGAAAAGTGTTTTATAATCCGCCCAGCACCGCCAAAAAGACATTGTGTGAATTCTTCAGGCTCTGTCAAAAGCTCTGTGGTATGCAAATGCGTGCGCAGAGAGAAACGCCCCCAAAGTGTATTCAAGATGAGCTTAGCAATGGATCTTTTTGCCGAATTATGCATTATTTTAGTGATGTCTAGTTGAACGCCCTGTTTGTCGAGATAATCATCAACGTATGCTTGTTTGTCATCCTCTGTCACTACATGTGAGGGAAAGCCAGATGCTTCCTGTTTGAATTTTAGGAATGTTTTGACATAATCGGTAAACAAACTGTCAGAGCTTTGTGGAAAATGCCACACCTCGTGAATTTTAACTATCTGATAACCGTGCTGAATAGCTCGGTGTAATTCAACGCTGACCCATGTAGCTGTAATACATCTCTCAGCCTCTGTGTGGCTGCATTGAGGGTCCTGAATCTGATTCTCTGCACAAGTCCTGCACAAAGGAAACATTCATTTACCCGAGCATCTGTAAGGCAGAACAGGGTGAAATAGCTTACGCGGTGGTAGCACTGACGCTTTGACGAGACCAAAATAATTCTCCACCGGTTCAAAATCCTTAAAGATTATTTTAGGATGACCTATAGGATACGTTTTACTTGACTGAACGAACGGGTATAGCGATGTGAAATCATAATAATCCACTCGTTCATCATCAGCTGTTTTGTGGTACAATTTATACGCGTTTGTGCGTCCACCAAATAATGCATCCCGTGGTTTCAGCCTCTCAGGTGCCTCGTAAGATGACATGAACCGCATGACATCAGGATCTGTTTGTTTTGCTAGATCCCATTCACATTCCCAGATAGTAATCACTCGTAAGGAGTACACTTTACGAAGTGTTTCTATCTTTTCGTCCGACTGCCTTCTGAGAGTACCAAAAGACACTTTTGATAAAGGTTGAATTTCTTCTGCCTTATATCTGCAGTCGTGTCCATGGTAAAAACAACCCAAGAATTCCAAGGCTGTTTTTACCCCATCACCAGACTCATAATACCCATCAACATGATAAGGTCCGAAGGCTTGCTCTCCGTGGTTTAAGGCATGCTGTACATCAATGTTTTGGCTGTTTTTAATATATTCGAGCCATTGAATGGATGCGTTTGAAAACGTCTTGTGTTGATTAACGTACGCGTGACTATGTGTAAGTGCTACTGTATCTCGACTCAAAAAATTTGTTTTGAATACTTTCATGCATGTCCCTGCCAACGTCACAGATTTAAACGGATCGATGTTTGTACATTCGAGGAACTCTTCACGATATTTTATACAAGCCTGTCGTAAGATGACCACGTCATTCCGACAGTAAAAAGCTATCTCCTTTTTGAAGTCAAAGATATCATTCAATACACCTGCGTACCATGTGTCAAATCTGACACGATCGGTTTCACTCATTGTCTCATAGCCGTAAAACTCTTTTGTCGGATAGGGACCCACATAATTCGCATTCTCCAATCTGTTGAAATGATGTGGGAAAAATCCCTTTTCGCTCACGCTTAGGTTTAACGCAGCCGGTACCTTGCCTAGCGAAAAAGGGATAAATTGAAAACTGTCTATAAATCGTTGTCTAAACGCCTCATCATACATATGCAATATTCTACATCCCTGCATAATAATCTTTGGAGTTATTCCTTCGCTGGTAAGATACTCTAACAGGATGTAGGAATCAAAGCCTGATGCATTATGCGCTATGAATGTGTAATCATTGTATTTTGGGCGTCTGAAGTGTTTAATCAGACGTGCCACACAATCTGTTCCTCCAGCTTCAAATGTCTCACCTGCGTGTGTCATTGCACATACAAAATTAGCCACATGTTTATCATTCTGATACATTGTCTCAAAGTCATAATAAATGTATTTTTCATCATTTGTTTCAGACTTTAGAGGTTGGATGTAGCATTCGTGACTACCTTCACTTGTCAAAATCTCGTTGCAATGTACACAGCACTCTGGAGAGCACTTGTGCGGTTTGATTTTATCACCAGATCTTGCAACCCTATAAATCTTGTGACATTTAGTACAGTATTTAATTGTATCACACTGTGATTTCTCGGTAGACGAGCGCTCTTGTTTATGTGTTTCGTAGCAAAAGTTATTTCCGCAGTATCTGAAACAGTCTGGACATTGTCTATAGGATGTTGTACGTGTACGGCATTCGGATGTCATGCATATCTTACAAACATATTTGCATTTGTGTATCCTTCTGTCGTTATGGCCCTTGAGACAGAATTCACACACGTAACTTGTGCCTAAGAAACCTTTCAAATTTTTGATGAAATAATAATGCTCTTCATGAATATATAAATGCACGGTCTTTGGATGTATTTCATCTGTGTTTTTGTAGACCTGCAGTTTCCCTGAACAATCCCTGTAAAAAACCACAATTTTTACTCCTAATTCTTTTTCGAAAATATTCAGATCATGAAACCCTATTTTATCATACGGCATAAAACCACAGGCTGTGTGTATATCCTTTGCTGGTTTTTGCAGCTCTTGATCTGTGAATGCTGGGTTCAAAAAATATGCCAGACAATAACTAAGGCACATATTATCGGATATATTTGTGGGACAAAATAGATGCATTTTATTTCGTTTTATAGTTTCACTGATGGCAATGTCTGTAATTTTCCTACGTGGTCTTCCCCCTCCCTGGTGGTCCATAGCTACCGAAACTCTTAGAGATAAAGAGTTATCTGTTGACACATCTCTGTTGCTTTGTGCAGCGCGTTCAATTTGATCAATGAATAATGATGCGTCGTGGTTGCTCTCAGGCGTTAATACTGTATTTATAGATGTGGGTAAGCTAGAACCAGTTAGTGCTATATTTATATACCCTGTATCGCCTGCCGTCAGTTGAGAAAAATGCACAATCTCATCTAAAATATTGTGTAGATGAATATTAAAATCTGCCAAGTCGTTTGTATCTATTTCATGGAGATTCAGTGTCCTATGGATTTCTAGTCCGTTGAAACGTGGTCGAGGTGTTATTACAAATTCGCCTACACGCCCTCCTTCAGTCGTCAACGTATGAATTTCGTCCTGACTAAGACCCATATTAGGGAGATGGTGATTATAATTTGTAAACCCATTACCGGACTGCGCGTTTTCATCATCATCATCACCTTCAGGTGTTTCTAACCACGCTCGTTGTTCGGCTATAATATTTTGTAATCTTTCGGATGTGGATAGTTCACTTGTGTTTAGCATCCCCAGTTGTTCACGTATTAAAAGACGCAATTGTTCATTAGTACTCTGACGCCTTGATCTTACGTGCTCTACGTCTTCATCTGAGTCTGACTGCATATCAGTGTAACATCTTTTAGAAGACATTTTGGTGTGCTTTTTATTTTATTTTTTATTTAAAATGTGTTACTAGTAGACTACAAACGAATACTCCAACACCACTACCATTTATAAACAATATTATTGATGGCTAATGACTATGGATGACAACAACCTGTAGCAGTAATAAAAATAACAATGACAGTCAAATGAATAAAAAATATAACAATCATATGAATAAAAAAGAAATCAGTTACCAAATATTAAAACTAGAGATTGTAAGCTTTCAAATGATATATAGTTTGTCAAGATTAGTTTAGGTTTAGTATAGGGTATTAGGCTGCTGTCTTAAATATGCATTGGATTTGGGGGTCCCGTCGGCGGGCCGCTGACACTTAAGAGGTTTGCTAATGACCACAGATGACACCACCATAGAAGTAATACAAATAACAACAACAAAACGTAACAGAAATAAAAAATAGTGTATCCTACATTAAAAACTACACATATTCATAACACATATTCATAACTTTTCAAGTGAAAACGCTAAAATAACAGTCAAATGAATATAAAATAATAACAATCAAATGAATAAAAAGAAATCAGTAATTATTACCGTTATTAACTGTTGTCCAGGACGCATTTCTCCATTCTCCTCGTGTTTAAAAGATCGTTACGAAGTTCTCCGTTTACATCCTGACAAATCCCCAAAACGTTTGATTCACCCAATACATATTCCTCTCGCTGAATAACAGGTCTGCTACTCCACAAGATGCAACGAAACGTGTTCACACAATAAATATTCCTCACGAAGAATCTGATACTCCTTTAAAATATCCAATGAAACGTAAAGTTAATCCAGTAAATATTCCTCGCGAGTTTGATACTCCTTAAAAAAGATCCAGTGAAACATGTGATTCATCCAATAAATATTCCTCGCGAGTTTGATACTTCCATAAAAAACGTTATTCCACTCGCTGAGTTTGACACTCCACAAAGGCCCAATGTGTTGTGATTAATCCAATATTCCGTTCGCTGATGAGCGTCGTTCCTCTGCACTTAAACAGGTGCTGAAGTCCGAGCCACAATCCAGAGTAAGTTTAGTACATTTTAGATACGGAGGGTTTTCAAACAGAGCGCGTTATCCTGTCAGTGAACAAGCTCTGCATTGGGGATTCCCCAGTGCTGTCATCGTCAGCGTCACCCAATGCATCCAATGAAATCCTACGTGTGTTGTGTGAGAAGGCGGAGCTTCCACGCGTCTCAACACAGTCAAAATGAAGTCAGTTAAAGACTGAATGGGCAACACGCCGGTTGTCTTTCTTGAAGCTGCGTGAGGAAATAACTTTGTTTCACGTGTCGCTCCACACCTGATGGGTCTTGGTAACCTGATGGATAGAGTACAATCCTCTGTGTATTTTTGCTCTGGAGAGAAAAAAAAATGTATTTGAAATATTCGACGGATAAATAGTTAGGTAAATGTTTATCATAACTCACCGTAACCTCTCCTCTTGTGTTTAAAAGATCGTTACGAAGTCCTCTGTTTACATCCTGACAAATCCTCAAAAACGTATGGTTCACCCAATAAATACCCACAAAGATGCAACGAAAAGTGGTTAATCCTCTCGTGAGTTTGATACTCCACAAATACGCAACGAAAGTGGTTAATCCTCTCACGAGTTTGATACTCCACAAATATGCAACGAAAGTGGTTAATCCTCTCACGAGTTTGATACTCCACAAATACGCAACGAAAGTGGTTAATCCTCTCACGAGTTTGATACTCCACAAATACGCAACGAAAGTGGTTAATCCTCTCACGAGTTTGATACTCCACAAAGATCCAATGTGTTGTAAGATCGTGGCAGTTTGTTTGGCTCCGAGATGAGATGAGCTACATTCAGAAGTTCCGCTGTTTGTGGACAGAGAGGCTGAGTGGCTGCTTTGGGGGTAACCCCAAGATGATGTCAGCCTCGCGTCACATCTCTGTCATCCGGAGGCGTCCAATGGTTGTGTGTGCGTGTGTTGTGTGTTAGGGGCGGAGTCACGGCCTGGACCATTGCATACTTTTCACTCGTTCATTTCTTCTTGTGATATAGGACTGAATGGACGCTTTTTGTTGAGTTCCTCCCGAGGACTTTGTAACTTTGGGAATTAAAATCTCTACACCTTTGCTTTGGATATGGATAAATCTTCGGATATACCTTTTGGTTCTCTTTCAACAAATGGTATGTAAAAATGTAAGGCTTTTTAACAATGTTTTTAAACTAGTTTGTGTTTTATGTAACAGTTTTACAAATACTGTGCATTTACTTTTCTGTAAATTATTGATTTTTTAACATCTTAAAATAACACTAACTCATTTTTTAATAACTGTTTTAGAGAAAAATCCAATTTTAACTCTTTCATTAATGTTTTAAAAGTGTATTCTTTAATAAAAAAAAAAAAAAAAAAAAACACTGATCTCATCTGTGATTGTCTTTTATTGTACATTTGTTAAACAATATGATGTTTAAACATTATTGTTACCGGATACATCTTTGGAGATAATAAGACTTTTTGTTCTTCTTTCAACAAGTGAAATTGTAAAAAATGTAAGTCAGTTTTTAATACTTGTTTTTTAATATTGTGATTTTTAACATAATGGTTGATATGTTTTAATGTTTGATAGCTTTTTTACATTTTGATATCTTTAAGAAAATGCAAATTAAACTTTTGTCATTGACATTTTAAAGTTTTTAATGTGCAACTAATGTGTTTTACAAATGTGTGAGAACACATGTGTATTTTAACTTTATACAACGTTTTATATTATTAAATATATAATTTAATATATAATTTAATTTATAATATATTCCTGGTTCTGTTCACGCCCATAAGGGAGGAGCAAGCGTGGGAAAATTCCCACGGTCACATGACCTGTCCGGAGGTGGGAGGGAGGGGGTAGAAAGGGGGCGGGGCAAGCGTGGGAAAATTCCCACGGTCAAAAAGGGGGCGGGGCTTAAGGGTCATAAAACTGTCAGTTTGATGGATGTCGCACTCTAACCTCTCTCTTGCTAGGGATCGCTCCTCGACTTTGTCTTTGAGAGCGATGGACTCCTGCTCTCCATCGCCAAGGGGAATTAGCTCAAATGGTAGAGAACGGGCTCGTCCGGGATTTGAACCCGGGACCTCTCGCACCCAAAGCGAGAATCATACCCCTAGACCAACGAGCCAACACAGATGCCCGTCCTGCTGCTGCCTGGCCGCAAACATTTCCGCTTGCATGGCTTAAAGCGCAATATTTTAATTAAATCTACAATCAAATGGTAGCCAGTGCAAAGTTGCCAGCACAGAGGAAATACGGTCTCTTTTCTTTGTGGCCATTGGCAATCGCGCTGCAGCACCTGCACACATGCTAGGGATCGCTCCTCGACTTTGTCTTTGAGAGCGATGGACTCCTGCTCTCCATCGCCAAGGGGAATTAGCTCAAATGGTAGAGAACGGGCTCGTCCGGGATTTGAACCCGGGACCTCTCGCACCCAAAGCGAGAATCATACCCCTAGACCAACGAGCCAACACAGATGCCCGTCCTGCTGCTGCCTGGCCGCAAACATTTCCGCTTGCATGGCTTAAAGCGCAATATTTTAATTAAATCTACAATCAAATGGTAGCCAGTGCAAAGTTGCCAGCACAGAGGAAATACGGTCTCTTTTCTTTGTGGCCATTGGCAATCGCGCTGCAGCACCTGCACACATGCTAGGGATCGCTCCTCGACTTTGTCTTTGAGAGCGATGGACTCCTGCTCTCCATCGCCAAGGGGAATTAGCTCAAATGGTAGAGCGCTCGCTTAGCATGCGAGAGGTAGCGGGATCGATGCCCGCATTCTCCATGTGGCGTAACTCCCTAGATGAGCTTTTGAGGCTCACTGCTGCCGAAAAGTTTTTTCCGACGAGGGCCTGCGCACATTCCTGGCAAAAGCAGGTCCCACCGAGATTTGAACTCGGATCGCTGGATTCAGAGTCCAGAGTGCTAACCATTACACCATGGAACCTTGGCGTGACCCACCTTTTCCCACAGAGCAGCAGAGAGTTAAGTCATTCAGCCTAGAAGCGCGATAGCAAGGAGCAAGTGAAGCCTTTGCTTTTTAAGCCCATGTTTCCCCGATTCCGACTCCGATTTGAACTCGGATCGCTGGATCCCAGAGTGCTAACCATTACGCCATGGAACCAACACACCCCGACACCTGGCCGCCTGAAAGGCAGAAAGCGATGAGGCTATGTGGAATCAGGTAGAAAGGAGGTGGAGTTTGGTCACTGGACCCCCTCGACCAAAAGGCACAGACACGGTTCCTCTGCCGAAACCCGGGATTGAACCAGGGACCTTTAAATCTTCAGTCTAACGCTCTCCCAACTGAGCTATTTCGGCCAGGCGAGCAGGTGGTTAAGCCAGCAGAGATTTCTGGGAGACCGTCCGTCACTTTCGAGATGAGCAGAGCTGAAGGCCTGATTAGCTGAAGGTCCGAGAGAAAAACAGTGGCCCGTACGGGGATCGAACCCGCGACCTTGGCGTTATTAGCACCACGCTCTAACCAACTGAGCTAACCGGCCTCGCTCTTACTGTTTTTATCCCCAATTTCTCCGAAATATCCTGGTTTCCCTAATCAGGCTGAAGAGATTAATAGCAAAGCCTAAGAACGGGCTCGTCCGGGATTTGAACCCGGGACCTCTCGCACCCAAAGCGAGAATCATACCCCTAGACCAACGAGCCAACACAGATGCCCGTCCTGCTGCTGCCTGGCCGCAAACATTTCCGCTTGCATGGCTTAAAGCGCAATATTTTAATTAAATCTACAATCAAATGGTAGCCAGTGCAAAGTTGCCAGCAGAGAGGAAATACGGTCTCTTTTCTTTGTGGCCATTGGCAATCGCGCTGCAGCACCTGCACACATGCTAGGGATCGCTCCTCGACTTTGTCTTTGAGAGCGATGGACTCCTGCTCTCCATCGCCAAGGGGAATTAGCTCAAGTGGTAGAGAACGGGCTCGTCCGGGATTTGAACCCGGGACCTCTCGCACCCAAAGCGAGAATCATACCCCTAGACCAACGAGCCAACACAGATGCCCGTCCTGCTGCTGCCTGGCCGCAAACATTTCCGCTTGCATGGCTTAAAGCACAATATTTTAATTAAATCTACAATCAAATGGTAGCCAGTGCAAAGTTGCCAGCACAGAGGAAATACGGTCTCTTTTCTTTGTGGCCATTGGCAATCGCGCTGCAGCACCTGCACACATGCTAGGGATCGCTCCTCGACTTTGTCTTTGAGAGCGATGGACTCCTGCTCTCCATCGCCAAGGGGAATTAGCTCAAATGGTAGAGAACGGGCTCGTCCGGGATTTGAACCCGGGACCTCTCGCACCCAAAGCGAGAATCATACCCCTAGACCAACGAGCCAACACAGATGCCCGTCCTGCTGCTGCCTGGCCGCAAACATTTCCGCTTGCATGGCTTAAAGCGCAATATTTTAATTAAATCTACAATCAAATGGTAGCCAGTGCAAAGTTGCCAGCACAGAGGAAATACGGTCTCTTTTCTTTGTGGCCATTGGCAATCGCGCTGCAGCACCTGCACACATGCTAGGGATCGCTCCTCGACTTTGTCTTTGAGAGCGATGGACTCCTGCTCTCCATCGCCAAGGGGAATTAGCTCAAGTGGTAGAGAACGGGCTCGTCCGGGATTTGAACCCGGGACCTCTCGCACCCAAAGCGAGAATCATACCCCTAGACCAACGAGCCAACACAGATGCCCGTCCTGCTGCTGCCTGGCCGCAAACATTTCCGCTTGCATGGCTTAAAGCACAATATTTTAATTAAATCTACAATCAAATGGTAGCCAGTGCAAAGTTGCCAGCACAGAGGAAATACGGTCTCTTTTCTTTGTGGCCATTGGCAATCGCGCTGCAGCACCTGCACACATGCTAGGGATCGCTCCTCGACTTTGTCTTTGAGAGCGATGGACTCCTGCTCTCCATCGCCAAGGGGAATTAGCTCAAATGGTAGAGAACGGGCTCGTCCGGGATTTGAACCCGGGACCTCTCGCACCCAAAGCGAGAATCATACCCCTAGACCAACGAGCCAACACAGATGCCCGTCCTGCTGCTGCCTGGCCGCAAACATTTCCGCTTGCATGGCTTAAAGCGCAATATTTTAATTAAATCTACAATCAAATGGTAGCCAGTGCAAAGTTGCCAGCACAGAGGAAATACGGTCTCTTTTCTTTGTGGCCATTGGCAATCGCGCTGCAGCACCTGCACACATGCTAGGGATCGCTCCTCGACTTTGTCTTTGAGAGCGATGGACTCCTGCTCTCCATCGCCAAGGGGAATTAGCTCAAATGGTAGAGCGCTCGCTTAGCATGCGAGAGGTAGCGGGATCGATGCCCGCATTCTCCATGTGGCGTAACTCCCTAGATGAGCTTTTGAGGCTCACTGCTGCCGAAAAGTTTTTTCCGACGAGGGCCTGCGCACATTCCTGGCAAAAGCAGGTCCCACCGAGATTTGAACTCGGATCGCTGGATTCAGAGTCCAGAGTGCTAACCATTACACCATGGAACCTTGGCGTGACCCACCTTTTCCCACAGAGCAGCAGAGAGTTAAGTCATTCAGCCTAGAAGCGCGATAGCAAGGAGCAAGTGAAGCCTTTGCTTTTTAAGCCCATGTTTCCCCGATTCCGACTCCGATTTGAACTCGGATCGCTGGATCCCAGAGTGCTAACCATTACGCCATGGAACCAACACACCCCGACACCTGGCCGCCTGAAAGGCAGAAAGCGATGAGGCTATGTGGAATCAGGTAGAAAGGAGGTGGAGTTTGGTCACTGGACCCCCTCGACCAAAAGGCACAGACACGGTTCCTCTGCCGAAACCCGGGATTGAACCAGGGACCTTTAGATCTTCAGTCTAACGCTCTCCCAACTGAGCTATTTCGGCCAGGCGAGCAGGTGGTTAAGCCAGCAGAGATTTCTGGGAGACCGTCCGTCACTTTCGAGATGAGCAGAGCTGAAGGCCTGATTAGCTGAAGGTCCGAGAGAAAAACAGTGGCCCGTACGGGGATCGAACCCGCGACCTTGGCGTTATTAGCACCACGCTCTAACCAACTGAGCTAACCGGCCTCGCTCTTACTGTTTTTATCCCCAATTTCTCCGAAATATCCTGGTTTCCCTAATCAGGCTGAAGAGATTAATAGCAAAGCCTAAGAACGGGCTCGTCCGGGATTTGAACCCGGGACCTCTCGCACCCAAAGCGAGAATCATACCCCTAGACCAACGAGCCAACACAGATGCCCGTCCTGCTGCTGCCTGGCCGCAAACATTTCCGCTTGCATGGCTTAAAGCGCAATATTTTAATTAAATCTACAATCAAATGGTAGCCAGTGCAAAGTTGCCAGCAGAGAGGAAATACGGTCTCTTTTCTTTGTGGCCATTGGCAATCGCGCTGCAGCACCTGCACACATGCTAGGGATCGCTCCTCGACTTTGTCTTTGAGAGCGATGGACTCCTGCTCTCCATCGCCAAGGGGAATTAGCTCAAGTGGTAGAGAACGGGCTCGTCCGGGATTTGAACCCGGGACCTCTCGCACCCAAAGCGAGAATCATACCCCTAGACCAACGAGCCAACACAGATGCCCGTCCTGCTGCTGCCTGGCCGCAAACATTTCCGCTTGCATGGCTTAAAGCACAATATTTTAATTAAATCTACAATCAAATGGTAGCCAGTGCAAAGTTGCCAGCACAGAGGAAATACGGTCTCTTTTCTTTGTGGCCATTGGCAATCGCGCTGCAGCACCTGCACACATGCTAGGGATCGCTCCTCGACTTTGTCTTTGAGAGCGATGGACTCCTGCTCTCCATCGCCAAGGGGAATTAGCTCAAATGGTAGAGAACGGGCTCGTCCGGGATTTGAACCCGGGACCTCTCGCACCCAAAGCGAGAATCATACCCCTAGACCAACGAGCCAACACAGATGCCCGTCCTGCTGCTGCCTGGCCGCAAACATTTCCGCTTGCATGGCTTAAAGCGCAATATTTTAATTAAATCTACAATCAAATGGTAGCCAGTGCAAAGTTGCCAGCACAGAGGAAATACGGTCTCTTTTCTTTGTGGCCATTGGCAATCGCGCTGCAGCACCTGCACACATGCTAGGGATCGCTCCTCGACTTTGTCTTTGAGAGCGATGGACTCCTGCTCTCCATCGCCAAGGGGAATTAGCTCAAATGGTAGAGCGCTCGCTTAGCATGCGAGAGGTAGCGGGATCGATGCCCGCATTCTCCATGTGGCGTAACTCCCTAGATGAGCTTTTGAGGCTCACTGCTGCCGAAAAGTTTTTTCCGACGAGGGCCTGCGCACATTCCTGGCAAAAGCAGGTCCCACCGAGATTTGAACTCGGATCGCTGGATTCAGAGTCCAGAGTGCTAACCATTACACCATGGAACCTTGGCGTGACCCACCTTTTCCCACAGAGCAGCAGAGAGTTAAGTCATTCAGCCTAGAAGCGCGATAGCAAGGAGCAAGTGAAGCCTTTGCTTTTTAAGCCCATGTTTCCCCGATTCCGACTCCGATTTGAACTCGGATCGCTGGATCCCAGAGTGCTAACCATTACGCCATGGAACCAACACACCCCGACACCTGGCCGCCTGAAAGGCAGAAAGCGATGAGGCTATGTGGAATCAGGTAGAAAGGAGGTGGAGTTTGGTCACTGGACCCCCTCGACCAAAAGGCACAGACACGGTTCCTCTGCCGAAACCCGGGATTGAACCAGGGACCTTTAGATCAGTGATCTCAAACTCAATTCCTGGAGGGCCACAGCTCTGCACAGTTTAGCTCCAACCAGCTCCAACTCACACCTGCAAGGAAGTTTCTAGTAATCCTGAAGACCTTGATTAGCTGGATCAGGTGTGTTTGATTAGGGTTGGAGCAAAACTGTGCAGAGCTGTGGCCCTCCAGGAATTGAGTTTGAGATCACTGCTTTAGATCTTCAGTCTAACGCTCTCCCAACTGAGCTATTTCGGCCAGGCGAGCAGGTGGTTAAGCCAGCAGAGATTTCTGGGAGACCGTCCGTCACTTTCGAGATGAGCAGAGCTGAAGGCCTGATTAGCTGAAGGTCCGAGAGAAAAACAGTGGCCCGTACGGGGATCGAACCCGCGACCTTGGCGTTATTAGCACCACGCTCTAACCAACTGAGCTAACCGGCCTCGCTCTTACTGTTTTTATCCCCAATTTCTCCGAAATATCCTGGTTTCCCTAATCAGGCTGAAGAGATTAATAGCAAAGCCTAAGAACGGGCTCGTCCGGGATTTGAACCCGGGACCTCTCGCACCCAAAGCGAGAATCATACCCCTAGACCAACGAGCCAACACAGATGCCCGTCCTGCTGCTGCCTGGCCGCAAACATTTCCGCTTGCATGGCTTAAAGCGCAATATTTTAATTAAATCTACAATCAAATGGTAGCCAGTGCAAAGTTGCCAGCACAGAGGAAATACGGTCTCTTTTCTTTGTGGCCATTGGCAATCGCGCTGCAGCACCTGCACACATGCTAGGGATCGCTCCTCGACTTTGTCTTTGAGAGCGATGGACTCCTGCTCTCCATCGCCAAGGGGAATTAGCTCAAATGGTAGAGAACGGGCTCGTCCGGGATTTGAACCCGGGACCTCTCGCACCCAAAGCGAGAATCATACCCCTAGACCAACGAGCCAACACAGATGCCCGTCCTGCTGCTGCCTGGCCGCAAACATTTCCGCTTGCATGGCTTAAAGCGCAATATTTTAATTAAATCTACAATCAAATGGTAGCCAGTGCAAAGTTGCCAGCACAGAGGAAATACGGTCTCTTTTCTTTGTGGCCATTGGCAATCGCGCTGCAGCACCTGCACACATGCTAGGGATCGCTCCTCGACTTTGTCTTTGAGAGCGATGGACTCCTGCTCTCCATCGCCAAGGGGAATTAGCTCAAATGGTAGAGCGCTCGCTTAGCATGCGAGAGGTAGCGGGATCGATGCCCGCATTCTCCATGTGGCGTAACTCCCTAGATGAGCTTTTGAGGCTCACTGCTGCCGAAAAGTTTTTTCCGACGAGGGCCTGCGCACATTCCTGGCAAAAGCAGGTCCCACCGAGATTTGAACTCGGATCGCTGGATTCAGAGTCCAGAGTGCTAACCATTACACCATGGAACCTTGGCGTGACCCACCTTTTCCCACAGAGCAGCAGAGAGTTAAGTCATTCAGCCTAGAAGCGCGATAGCAAGGAGCAAGTGAAGCCTTTGCTTTTTAAGCCCATGTTTCCCCGATTCCGACTCCGATTTGAACTCGGATCGCTGGATCCCAGAGTGCTAACCATTACGCCATGGAACCAACACACCCCGACACCTGGCCGCCTGAAAGGCAGAAAGCGATGAGGCTATGTGGAATCAGGTAGAAAGGAGGTGGAGTTTGGTCACTGGACCCCCTCGACCAAAAGGCACAGACACGGTTCCTCTGCCGAAACCCGGGATTGAACCAGGGACCTTTAGATCTTCAGTCTAACGCTCTCCCAACTGAGCTATTTCGGCCAGGCGAGCAGGTGGTTAAGCCAGCAGAGATTTCTGGGAGACCGTCCGTCACTTTCGAGATGAGCAGAGCTGAAGGCCTGATTAGCTGAAGGTCCGAGAGAAAAACAGTGGCCCGTACGGGGATCGAACCCGCGACCTTGGCGTTATTAGCACCACGCTCTAACCAACTGAGCTAACCGGCCTCGCTCTTACTGTTTTTATCCCCAATTTCTCCGAAATATCCTGGTTTCCCTAATCAGGCTGAAGAGATTAATAGCAAAGCCTAAGAACGGGCTCGTCCGGGATTTGAACCCGGGACCTCTCGCACCCAAAGCGAGAATCATACCCCTAGACCAACGAGCCAACACAGATGCCCGTCCTGCTGCTGCCTGGCCGCAAACATTTCCGCTTGCATGGCTTAAAGCGCAATATTTTAATTAAATCTACAATCAAATGGTAGCCAGTGCAAAGTTGCCAGCACAGAGGAAATACGGTCTCTTTTCTTTGTGGCCATTGGCAATCGCGCTGCAGCACCTGCACACATGCTAGGGATCGCTCCTCGACTTTGTCTTTGAGAGCGATGGACTCCTGCTCTCCATCGCCAAGGGGAATTAGCTCAAGTGGTAGAGAACGGGCTCGTCCGGGATTTGAACCCGGGACCTCTCGCACCCAAAGCGAGAATCATACCCCTAGACCAACGAGCCAACACAGATGCCCGTCCTGCTGCTGCCTGGCCGCAAACATTTCCGCTTGCATGGCTTAAAGCGCAATATTTTAATTAAATCTACAATCAAATGGTAGCCAGTGCAAAGTTGCCAGCACAGAGGAAATACGGTCTCTTTTCTTTGTGGCCATTGGCAATCGCGCTGCAGCACCTGCACACATGCTAGGGATCGCTCCTTGACTTTGTCTTTGAGAGCGATGGACTCCTGCTCTCCATCGCCAAGGGGAATTAGCTCAAATGGTAGAGAACGGGCTCGTCCGGGATTTGAACCCGGGACCTCTCGCACCCAAAGCGAGAATCATACCCCTAGACCAACGAGCCAACACAGATGCCCGTCCTGCTGCTGCCTGGCCGCAAACATTTCCGCTTGCATGGCTTAAAGCGCAATATTTTAATTAAATCTACAATCAAATGGTAGCCAGTGCAAAGTTGCCAGCACAGAGGAAATACGGTCTCTTTTCTTTGTGGCCATTGGCAATCGCGCTGCAGCACCTGCACACATGCTAGGGATCGCTCCTCGACTTTGTCTTTGAGAGCGATGGACTCCTGCTCTCCATCGCCAAGGGGAATTAGCTCAAATGGTAGAGCGCTCGCTTAGCATGCGAGAGGTAGCGGGATCGATGCCCGCATTCTCCATGTGGCGTAACTCCCTAGATGAGCTTTTGAGGCTCACTGCTGCCGAAAAGTTTTTTCCGACGAGGGCCTGCGCACATTCCTGGCAAAAGCAGGTCCCACCGAGATTTGAACTCGGATCGCTGGATTCAGAGTCCAGAGTGCTAACCATTACACCATGGAACCTTGGCGTGACCCACCTTTTCCCACAGAGCAGCAGAGAGTTAAGTCATTCAGCCTAGAAGCGCGATAGCAAGGAGCAAGTGAAGCCTTTGCTTTTTAAGCCCATGTTTCCCCGATTCCGACTCCGATTTGAACTCGGATCGCTGGATCCCAGAGTGCTAACCATTACGCCATGGAACCAACACACCCCGACACCTGGCCGCCTGAAAGGCAGAAAGCGATGAGGCTATGTGGAATCAGGTAGAAAGGAGGTGGAGTTTGGTCACTGGACCCCCTCGACCAAAAGGCACAGACACGGTTCCCTGCCGAAACCCGGGATTGAACCAGGGACCTTTAGATCTTCAGTCTAACGCTCTCCCAACTGAGCTATTTCGGCCAGGCGAGCAGGTGGTTAAGCCAGCAGAGATTTCTGGGAGACCGTCCGTCACTTTCGAGATGAGCAGAGCTGAAGGCCTGATTAGCTGAAGGTCCGAGAGAAAAACAGTGGCCCGTACGGGGATCGAACCCGCGACCTTGGCGTTATTAGCACCACGCTCTAACCAACTGAGCTAACCGGCCTCGCTCTTACTGTTTTTATCCCCAATTTCTCCGAAATATCCTGGTTTCCCTAATCAGGCTGAAGAGATTAATAGCAAAGCCTAAGAACGGGCTCGTCCGGGATTTGAACCCGGGACCTCTCGCACCCAAAGCGAGAATCATACCCCTAGACCAACGAGCCAACACAGATGCCCGTCCTGCTGCTGCCTGGCCGCAAACATTTCCGCTTGCATGGCTTAAAGCACAATATTTTAATTAAATCTACAATCAAATGGTAGCCAGTGCAAAGTTGCCAGCACAGAGGAAATACGGTCTCTTTTCTTTGTGGCCATTGGCAATCGCGCTGCAGCACCTGCACACATGCTAGGGATCGCTCCTCGACTTTGTCTTTGAGAGCGATGGACTCCTGCTCTCCATCGCCAAGGGGAATTAGCTCAAATGGTAGAGAACGGGCTCGTCCGGGATTTGAAC
>NC_140212.1:28713760-28751260 GCF_951802725.1 Rutilus rutilus | reverse complement strand
GATTTGAACTCGGATCGCTGGATCCCAGAGTGCTAACCATTACGCCATGGAACCAACACACCCCGACACCTGGCCGCCTGAAAGGCAGAAAGCGATGAGGCTATGTGGAATCAGGTAGAAAGGAGGTGGAGTTTGGTCACTGGACCCCCTCGACCAAAAGGCACAGACACGGTTCCCTGCCGAAACCCGGGATTGAACCAGGGACCTTTAGATCTTCAGTCTAACGCTCTCCCAACTGAGCTATTTCGGCCAGGCGAGCAGGTGGTTAAGCCAGCAGAGATTTCTGGGAGACCGTCCGTCACTTTCGAGATGAGCAGAGCTGAAGGCCTGATTAGCTGAAGGTCCGAGAGAAAAACAGTGGCCCGTACGGGGATCGAACCCACGACCTTGGCGTTATTAGCACCACGCTCTAACCAACTGAGCTAACCGGCCTCGCTCTTACTGTTTTTATCCCCAATTTCTCCGAAATATCTTGGTTTCCCTAATCAGGCTGAAGAGATTAATAGCAAAGCCTAAGAACGGGCTCGTCCGGGATTTGAACCCGGGACCTCTCGCACCCAAAGCGAGAATCATACCCCTAGACCAACGAGCCAACACAGATGCCCGTCCTGCTGCTGCCTGGCCGCAAACATTTCCGCTTGCATGGCTTAAAGCGCAATATTTTAATTAAATCTACAATCAAATGGTAGCCAGTGCAAAGTTGCCAGCAGAGAGGAAATACGGTCTCTTTTCTTTGTGGCCATTGGCAATCGCGCTGCAGCACCTGCACACATGCTAGGGATCGCTCCTCGACTTTGTCTTTGAGAGCGATGGACTCCTGCTCTCCATCGCCAAGGGGAATTAGCTCAAGTGGTAGAGAACGTGCTCGTCCGGGATTTGAACCCGGGACCTCTCGCACCCAAAGCGAGAATCATACCCCTAGACCAACGAGCCAACACAGATGCCCGTCCTGCTGCTGCCTGGCCGCAAACATTTCCGCTTGCATGGCTTAAAGCGCAATATTTTAATTAAATCTACAATCAAATGGTAGCCAGTGCAAAGTTGCCAGCACAGAGGAAATACGGTCTCTTTTCTTTGTGGCCATTGGCAATCGCGCTGCAGCACCTGCACACATGCTAGGGATCGCTCCTCGACTTTGTCTTTGAGAGCGATGGACTCCTGCTCTCCATCGCCAAGGGGAATTAGCTCAAGTGGTAGAGAACGGGCTCGTCCGGGATTTGAACCCGGGACCTCTCGCACCCAAAGCGAGAATCATACCCCTAGACCAACGAGCCAACACAGATGCCCGTCCTGCTGCTGCCTGGCCGCAAACATTTCCGCTTGCATGGCTTAAAGCACAATATTTTAATTAAATCTACAATCAAATGGTAGCCAGTGCAAAGTTGCCAGCACAGAGGAAATACGGTCTCTTTTCTTTGTGGCCATTGGCAATCGCGCTGCAGCACCTGCACACATGCTAGGGATCGCTCCTCGACTTTGTCTTTGAGAGCGATGGACTCCTGCTCTCCATCGCCAAGGGGAATTAGCTCAAATGGTAGAGAACAGGCTCGTCCGGGATTTGAACCCGGGACCTCTCGCACCCAAAGCGAGAATCATACCCCTAGACCAACGAGCCAACACAGATGCCCGTCCTGCTGCTGCCTGGCCGCAAACATTTCCGCTTGCATGGCTTAAAGCGCAATATTTTAATTAAATCTACAATCAAATGGTAGCCAGTGCAAAGTTGCCAGCACAGAGGAAATACGGTCTCTTTTCTTTGTGGCCATTGGCAATCGCGCTGCAGCACCTGCACACATGCTAGGGATCGCTCCTCGACTTTGTCTTTGAGAGCGATGGACTCCTGCTCTCCATCGCCAAGGGGAATTAGCTCAAATGGTAGAGCGCTCGCTTAGCATGCGAGAGGTAGCGGGATCGATGCCCGCATTCTCCATGTGGCGTAACTCCCTAGATGAGCTTTTGAGGCTCACTGCTGCCGAAAAGTTTTTTCCGACGAGGGCCTGCGCACATTCCTGGCAAAAGCAGGTCCCACCGAGATTTGAACTCGGATCGCTGGATTCAGAGTCCAGAGTGCTAACCATTACACCATGGAACCTTGGCGTGACCCACCTTTTCCCACAGAGCAGCAGAGAGTTAAGTCATTCAGCCTAGAAGCGCGATAGCAAGGAGCAAGTGAAGCCTTTGCTTTTTAAGCCCATGTTTCCCCGATTCCGACTCCGATTTGAACTCGGATCGCTGGATCCCAGAGTGCTAACCATTACGCCATGGAACCAACACACCCCGACACCTGGCCGCCTGAAAGGCAGAAAGCGATGAGGCTATGTGGAATCAGGTAGAAAGGAGGTGGAGTTTGGTCACTGGACCCCCTCGACCAAAAGGCACAGACACGGTTCCTCTGCCGAAACCCGGGATTGAACCAGGGACCTTTAGATCAGTGATCTCAAACTCAATTCCTGGAGGGCCACAGCTCTGCACAGTTTAGCTCCAACCAGCTCCAACTCACACCTGCAAGGAAGTTTCTAGTAATCCTGAAGACCTTGATTAGCTGGATCAGGTGTGTTTGATTAGGGTTGGAGCAAAACTGTGCAGAGCTGTGGCCCTCCAGGAATTGAGTTTGAGATCACTGCTTTAGATCTTCAGTCTAACGCTCTCCCAACTGAGCTATTTCGGCCAGGCGAGCAGGTGGTTAAGCCAGCAGAGATTTCTGGGAGACCGTCCGTCACTTTCGAGATGAGCAGAGCTGAAGGCCTGATTAGCTGAAGGTCCGAGAGAAAAACAGTGGCCCGTACGGGGATCGAACCCGCGACCTTGGCGTTATTAGCACCACGCTCTAACCAACTGAGCTAACCGGCCTCGCTCTTACTGTTTTTATCCCCAATTTCTCCGAAATATCCTGGTTTCCCTAATCAGGCTGAAGAGATTAATAGCAAAGCCTAAGAACGGGCTCGTCCGGGATTTGAACCCGGGACCTCTCGCACCCAAAGCGAGAATCATACCCCTAGACCAACGAGCCAACACAGATGCCCGTCCTGCTGCTGCCTGGCCGCAAACATTTCCGCTTGCATGGCTTAAAGCGCAATATTTTAATTAAATCTACAATCAAATGGTAGCCAGTGCAAAGTTGCCAGCACAGAGGAAATACGGTCTCTTTTCTTTGTGGCCATTGGCAATCGCGCTGCAGCACCTGCACACATGCTAGGGATCGCTCCTCGACTTTGTCTTTGAGAGCGATGGACTCCTGCTCTCCATCGCCAAGGGGAATTAGCTCAAATGGTAGAGAACGGGCTCGTCCGGGATTTGAACCCGGGACCTCTCGCACCCAAAGCGAGAATCATACCCCTAGACCAACGAGCCAACACAGATGCCCGTCCTGCTGCTGCCTGGCCGCAAACATTTCCGCTTGCATGGCTTAAAGCGCAATATTTTAATTAAATCTACAATCAAATGGTAGCCAGTGCAAAGTTGCCAGCACAGAGGAAATACGGTCTCTTTTCTTTGTGGCCATTGGCAATCGCGCTGCAGCACCTGCACACATGCTAGGGATCGCTCCTCGACTTTGTCTTTGAGAGCGATGGACTCCTGCTCTCCATCGCCAAGGGGAATTAGCTCAAATGGTAGAGCGCTCGCTTAGCATGCGAGAGGTAGCGGGATCGATGCCCGCATTCTCCATGTGGCGTAACTCCCTAGATGAGCTTTTGAGGCTCACTGCTGCCGAAAAGTTTTTTCCGACGAGGGCCTGCGCACATTCCTGGCAAAAGCAGGTCCCACCGAGATTTGAACTCGGATCGCTGGATTCAGAGTCCAGAGTGCTAACCATTACACCATGGAACCTTGGCGTGACCCACCTTTTCCCACAGAGCAGCAGAGAGTTAAGTCATTCAGCCTAGAAGCGCGATAGCAAGGAGCAAGTGAAGCCTTTGCTTTTTAAGCCCATGTTTCCCCGATTCCGACTCCGATTTGAACTCGGATCGCTGGATCCCAGAGTGCTAACCATTACGCCATGGAACCAACACACCCCGACACCTGGCCGCCTGAAAGGCAGAAAGCGATGAGGCTATGTGGAATCAGGTAGAAAGGAGGTGGAGTTTGGTCACTGGACCCCCTCGACCAAAAGGCACAGACACGGTTCCTCTGCCGAAACCCGGGATTGAACCAGGGACCTTTAGATCTTCAGTCTAACGCTCTCCCAACTGAGCTATTTCGGCCAGGCGAGCAGGTGGTTAAGCCAGCAGAGATTTCTGGGAGACCGTCCGTCACTTTCGAGATGAGCAGAGCTGAAGGCCTGATTAGCTGAAGGTCCGAGAGAAAAACAGTGGCCCGTACGGGGATCGAACCCGCGACCTTGGCGTTATTAGCACCACGCTCTAACCAACTGAGCTAACCGGCCTCGCTCTTACTGTTTTTATCCCCAATTTCTCCGAAATATCCTGGTTTCCCTAATCAGGCTGAAGAGATTAATAGCAAAGCCTAAGAACGGGCTCGTCCGGGATTTGAACCCGGGACCTCTCGCACCCAAAGCGAGAATCATACCCCTAGACCAACGAGCCAACACAGATGCCCGTCCTGCTGCTGCCTGGCCGCAAACATTTCCGCTTGCATGGCTTAAAGCGCAATATTTTAATTAAATCTACAATCAAATGGTAGCCAGTGCAAAGTTGCCAGCACAGAGGAAATACGGTCTCTTTTCTTTGTGGCCATTGGCAATCGCGCTGCAGCACCTGCACACATGCTAGGGATCGCTCCTCGACTTTGTCTTTGAGAGCGATGGACTCCTGCTCTCCATCGCCAAGGGGAATTAGCTCAAGTGGTAGAGAACGGGCTCGTCCGGGATTTGAACCCGGGACCTCTCGCACCCAAAGCGAGAATCATACCCCTAGACCAACGAGCCAACACAGATGCCCGTCCTGCTGCTGCCTGGCCGCAAACATTTCCGCTTGCATGGCTTAAAGCGCAATATTTTAATTAAATCTACAATCAAATGGTAGCCAGTGCAAAGTTGCCAGCACAGAGGAAATACGGTCTCTTTTCTTTGTGGCCATTGGCAATCGCGCTGCAGCACCTGCACACATGCTAGGGATCGCTCCTTGACTTTGTCTTTGAGAGCGATGGACTCCTGCTCTCCATCGCCAAGGGGAATTAGCTCAAATGGTAGAGAACGGGCTCGTCCGGGATTTGAACCCGGGACCTCTCGCACCCAAAGCGAGAATCATACCCCTAGACCAACGAGCCAACACAGATGCCCGTCCTGCTGCTGCCTGGCCGCAAACATTTCCGCTTGCATGGCTTAAAGCGCAATATTTTAATTAAATCTACAATCAAATGGTAGCCAGTGCAAAGTTGCCAGCACAGAGGAAATACGGTCTCTTTTCTTTGTGGCCATTGGCAATCGCGCTGCAGCACCTGCACACATGCTAGGGATCGCTCCTCGACTTTGTCTTTGAGAGCGATGGACTCCTGCTCTCCATCGCCAAGGGGAATTAGCTCAAATGGTAGAGCGCTCGCTTAGCATGCGAGAGGTAGCGGGATCGATGCCCGCATTCTCCATGTGGCGTAACTCCCTAGATGAGCTTTTGAGGCTCACTGCTGCCGAAAAGTTTTTTCCGACGAGGGCCTGCGCACATTCCTGGCAAAAGCAGGTCCCACCGAGATTTGAACTCGGATCGCTGGATTCAGAGTCCAGAGTGCTAACCATTACACCATGGAACCTTGGCGTGACCCACCTTTTCCCACAGAGCAGCAGAGAGTTAAGTCATTCAGCCTAGAAGCGCGATAGCAAGGAGCAAGTGAAGCCTTTGCTTTTTAAGCCCATGTTTCCCCGATTCCGACTCCGATTTGAACTCGGATCGCTGGATCCCAGAGTGCTAACCATTACGCCATGGAACCAACACACCCCGACACCTGGCCGCCTGAAAGGCAGAAAGCGATGAGGCTATGTGGAATCAGGTAGAAAGGAGGTGGAGTTTGGTCACTGGACCCCCTCGACCAAAAGGCACAGACACGGTTCCCTGCCGAAACCCGGGATTGAACCAGGGACCTTTAGATCTTCAGTCTAACGCTCTCCCAACTGAGCTATTTCGGCCAGGCGAGCAGGTGGTTAAGCCAGCAGAGATTTCTGGGAGACCGTCCGTCACTTTCGAGATGAGCAGAGCTGAAGGCCTGATTAGCTGAAGGTCCGAGAGAAAAACAGTGGCCCGTACGGGGATCGAACCCGCGACCTTGGCGTTATTAGCACCACGCTCTAACCAACTGAGCTAACCGGCCTCGCTCTTACTGTTTTTATCCCCAATTTCTCCGAAATATCCTGGTTTCCCTAATCAGGCTGAAGAGATTAATAGCAAAGCCTAAGAACGGGCTCGTCCGGGATTTGAACCCGGGACCTCTCGCACCCAAAGCGAGAATCATACCCCTAGACCAACGAGCCAACACAGATGCCCGTCCTGCTGCTGCCTGGCCGCAAACATTTCCGCTTGCATGGCTTAAAGCACAATATTTTAATTAAATCTACAATCAAATGGTAGCCAGTGCAAAGTTGCCAGCACAGAGGAAATACGGTCTCTTTTCTTTGTGGCCATTGGCAATCGCGCTGCAGCACCTGCACACATGCTAGGGATCGCTCCTCGACTTTGTCTTTGAGAGCGATGGACTCCTGCTCTCCATCGCCAAGGGGAATTAGCTCAAATGGTAGAGAACGGGCTCGTCCGGGATTTGAACCCGGGACCTCTCGCACCCAAAGCGAGAATCATACCCCTAGACCAACGAGCCAACACAGATGCCCGTCCTGCTGCTGCCTGGCCGCAAACATTTCCGCTTGCATGGCTTAAAGCGCAATATTTTAATTAAATCTACAATCAAATGGTAGCCAGTGCAAAGTTGCCAGCACAGAGGAAATACGGTCTCTTTTCTTTGTGGCCATTGGCAATCGCGCTGCAGCACCTGCACACATGCTAGGGATCGCTCCTCGACTTTGTCTTTGAGAGCGATGGACTCCTGCTCTCCATCGCCAAGGGGAATTAGCTCAAATGGTAGAGCGCTCGCTTAGCATGCGAGAGGTAGCGGGATCGATGCCCGCATTCTCCATGTGGCGTAACTCCCTAGATGAGCTTTTGAGGCTCACTGCTGCCGAAAAGTTTTTTCCGACGAGGGCCTGCGCACATTCCTGGCAAAAGCAGGTCCCACCGAGATTTGAACTCGGATCGCTGGATTCAGAGTCCAGAGTGCTAACCATTACACCATGGAACCTTGGCGTGACCCACCTTTTCCCACAGAGCAGCAGAGAGTTAAGTCATTCAGCCTAGAAGCGCGATAGCAAGGAGCAAGTGAAGCCTTTGCTTTTTAAGCCCATGTTTCCCCGATTCCGACTCCGATTTGAACTCGGATCGCTGGATCCCAGAGTGCTAACCATTACGCCATGGAACCAACACACCCCGACACCTGGCCGCCTGAAAGGCAGAAAGCGATGAGGCTATGTGGAATCAGGTAGAAAGGAGGTGGAGTTTGGTCACTGGACCCCCTCGACCAAAAGGCACAGACACGGTTCCTCTGCCGAAACCCGGGATTGAACCAGGGACCTTTAGATCAGTGATCTCAAACTCAATTCCTGGAGGGCCACAGCTCTGCACAGTTTAGCTCCAACCAGCTCCAACTCACACCTGCAAGGAAGTTTCTAGTAATCCTGAAGACCTTGATTAGCTGGATCAGGTGTGTTTGATTAGGGTTGGAGCAAAACTGTGCAGAGCTGTGGCCCTCCAGGAATTGAGTTTGAGATCACTGCTTTAGATCTTCAGTCTAACGCTCTCCCAACTGAGCTATTTCGGCCAGGCGAGCAGGTGGTTAAGCCAGCAGAGATTTCTGGGAGACCGTCCGTCACTTTCGAGATGAGCAGAGCTGAAGGCCTGATTAGCTGAAGGTCCGAGAGAAAAACAGTGGCCCGTACGGGGATCGAACCCGCGACCTTGGCGTTATTAGCACCACGCTCTAACCAACTGAGCTAACCGGCCTCGCTCTTACTGTTTTTATCCCCAATTTCTCCGAAATATCCTGGTTTCCCTAATCAGGCTGAAGAGATTAATAGCAAAGCCTAAGAACGGGCTCGTCCGGGATTTGAACCCGGGACCTCTCGCACCCAAAGCGAGAATCATACCCCTAGACCAACGAGCCAACACAGATGCCCGTCCTGCTGCTGCCTGGCCGCAAACATTTCCGCTTGCATGGCTTAAAGCGCAATATTTTAATTAAATCTACAATCAAATGGTAGCCAGTGCAAAGTTGCCAGCACAGAGGAAATACGGTCTCTTTTCTTTGTGGCCATTGGCAATCGCGCTGCAGCACCTGCACACATGCTAGGGATCGCTCCTCGACTTTGTCTTTGAGAGCGATGGACTCCTGCTCTCCATCGCCAAGGGGAATTAGCTCAAATGGTAGAGAACGGGCTCGTCCGGGATTTGAACCCGGGACCTCTCGCACCCAAAGCGAGAATCATACCCCTAGACCAACGAGCCAACACAGATGCCCGTCCTGCTGCTGCCTGGCCGCAAACATTTCCGCTTGCATGGCTTAAAGCGCAATATTTTAATTAAATCTACAATCAAATGGTAGCCAGTGCAAAGTTGCCAGCACAGAGGAAATACGGTCTCTTTTCTTTGTGGCCATTGGCAATCGCGCTGCAGCACCTGCACACATGCTAGGGATCGCTCCTCGACTTTGTCTTTGAGAGCGATGGACTCCTGCTCTCCATCGCCAAGGGGAATTAGCTCAAATGGTAGAGCGCTCGCTTAGCATGCGAGAGGTAGCGGGATCGATGCCCGCATTCTCCATGTGGCGTAACTCCCTAGATGAGCTTTTGAGGCTCACTGCTGCCGAAAAGTTTTTTCCGACGAGGGCCTGCGCACATTCCTGGCAAAAGCAGGTCCCACCGAGATTTGAACTCGGATCGCTGGATTCAGAGTCCAGAGTGCTAACCATTACACCATGGAACCTTGGCGTGACCCACCTTTTCCCACAGAGCAGCAGAGAGTTAAGTCATTCAGCCTAGAAGCGCGATAGCAAGGAGCAAGTGAAGCCTTTGCTTTTTAAGCCCATGTTTCCCCGATTCCGACTCCGATTTGAACTCGGATCGCTGGATCCCAGAGTGCTAACCATTACGCCATGGAACCAACACACCCCGACACCTGGCCGCCTGAAAGGCAGAAAGCGATGAGGCTATGTGGAATCAGGTAGAAAGGAGGTGGAGTTTGGTCACTGGACCCCCTCGACCAAAAGGCACAGACACGGTTCCTCTGCCGAAACCCGGGATTGAACCAGGGACCTTTAAATCTTCAGTCTAACGCTCTCCCAACTGAGCTATTTCGGCCAGGCGAGCAGGTGGTTAAGCCAGCAGAGATTTCTGGGAGACCGTCCGTCACTTTCGAGATGAGCAGAGCTGAAGGCCTGATTAGCTGAAGGTCCGAGAGAAAAACAGTGGCCCGTACGGGGATCGAACCCGCGACCTTGGCGTTATTAGCACCACGCTCTAACCAACTGAGCTAACCGGCCTCGCTCTTACTGTTTTTATCCCCAATTTCTCCGAAATATCCTGGTTTCCCTAATCAGGCTGAAGAGATTAATAGCAAAGCCTAAGAACGGGCTCGTCCGGGATTTGAACCCGGGACCTCTCGCACCCAAAGCGAGAATCATACCCCTAGACCAACGAGCCAACACAGATGCCCGTCCTGCTGCTGCCTGGCCGCAAACATTTCCGCTTGCATGGCTTAAAGCGCAATATTTTAATTAAATCTACAATCAAATGGTAGCCAGTGCAAAGTTGCCAGCACAGAGGAAATACGGTCTCTTTTCTTTGTGGCCATTGGCAATCGCGCTGCAGCACCTGCACACATGCTAGGGATCGCTCCTCGACTTTGTCTTTGAGAGCGATGGACTCCTGCTCTCCATCGCCAAGGGGAATTAGCTCAAATGGTAGAGCGCTCGCTTAGCATGCGAGAGGTAGCGGGATCGATGCCCGCATTCTCCATGTGGCGTAACTCCCTAGATGAGCTTTTGAGGCTCACTGCTGCCGAAAAGTTTTTTCCGACGAGGGCCTGCGCACATTCCTGGCAAAAGCAGGTCCCACCGAGATTTGAACTCGGATCGCTGGATTCAGAGTCCAGAGTGCTAACCATTACACCATGGAACCTTGGCGTGACCCACCTTTTCCCACAGAGCAGCAGAGAGTTAAGTCATTCAGCCTAGAAGCGCGATAGCAAGGAGCAAGTGAAGCCTTTGCTTTTTAAGCCCATGTTTCCCCGATTCCGACTCCGATTTGAACTCGGATCGCTGGATCCCAGAGTGCTAACCATTACGCCATGGAACCAACACACCCCGACACCTGGCCGCCTGAAAGGCAGAAAGCGATGAGGCTATGTGGAATCAGGTAGAAAGGAGGTGGAGTTTGGTCACTGGACCCCCTCGACCAAAAGGCACAGACACGGTTCCCTGCCGAAACCCGGGATTGAACCAGGGACCTTTAGATCTTCAGTCTAACGCTCTCCCAACTGAGCTATTTCGGCCAGGCGAGCAGGTGGTTAAGCCAGCAGAGATTTCTGGGAGACCGTCCGTCACTTTCGAGATGAGCAGAGCTGAAGGCCTGATTAGCTGAAGGTCCGAGAGAAAAACAGTGGCCCGTACGGGGATCGAACCCACGACCTTGGCGTTATTAGCACCACGCTCTAACCAACTGAGCTAACCGGCCTCGCTCTTACTGTTTTTATCCCCAATTTCTCCGAAATATCTTGGTTTCCCTAATCAGGCTGAAGAGATTAATAGCAAAGCCTAAGAACGGGCTCGTCCGGGATTTGAACCCGGGACCTCTCGCACCCAAAGCGAGAATCATACCCCTAGACCAACGAGCCAACACAGATGCCCGTCCTGCTGCTGCCTGGCCGCAAACATTTCCGCTTGCATGGCTTAAAGCGCAATATTTTAATTAAATCTACAATCAAATGGTAGCCAGTGCAAAGTTGCCAGCAGAGAGGAAATACGGTCTCTTTTCTTTGTGGCCATTGGCAATCGCGCTGCAGCACCTGCACACATGCTAGGGATCGCTCCTCGACTTTGTCTTTGAGAGCGATGGACTCCTGCTCTCCATCGCCAAGGGGAATTAGCTCAAGTGGTAGAGAACGTGCTCGTCCGGGATTTGAACCCGGGACCTCTCGCACCCAAAGCGAGAATCATACCCCTAGACCAACGAGCCAACACAGATGCCCGTCCTGCTGCTGCCTGGCCGCAAACATTTCCGCTTGCATGGCTTAAAGCGCAATATTTTAATTAAATCTACAATCAAATGGTAGCCAGTGCAAAGTTGCCAGCACAGAGGAAATACGGTCTCTTTTCTTTGTGGCCATTGGCAATCGCGCTGCAGCACCTGCACACATGCTAGGGATCGCTCCTCGACTTTGTCTTTGAGAGCGATGGACTCCTGCTCTCCATCGCCAAGGGGAATTAGCTCAAGTGGTAGAGAACGGGCTCGTCCGGGATTTGAACCCGGGACCTCTCGCACCCAAAGCGAGAATCATACCCCTAGACCAACGAGCCAACACAGATGCCCGTCCTGCTGCTGCCTGGCCGCAAACATTTCCGCTTGCATGGCTTAAAGCACAATATTTTAATTAAATCTACAATCAAATGGTAGCCAGTGCAAAGTTGCCAGCACAGAGGAAATACGGTCTCTTTTCTTTGTGGCCATTGGCAATCGCGCTGCAGCACCTGCACACATGCTAGGGATCGCTCCTCGACTTTGTCTTTGAGAGCGATGGACTCCTGCTCTCCATCGCCAAGGGGAATTAGCTCAAATGGTAGAGAACAGGCTCGTCCGGGATTTGAACCCGGGACCTCTCGCACCCAAAGCGAGAATCATACCCCTAGACCAACGAGCCAACACAGATGCCCGTCCTGCTGCTGCCTGGCCGCAAACATTTCCGCTTGCATGGCTTAAAGCGCAATATTTTAATTAAATCTACAATCAAATGGTAGCCAGTGCAAAGTTGCCAGCACAGAGGAAATACGGTCTCTTTTCTTTGTGGCCATTGGCAATCGCGCTGCAGCACCTGCACACATGCTAGGGATCGCTCCTCGACTTTGTCTTTGAGAGCGATGGACTCCTGCTCTCCATCGCCAAGGGGAATTAGCTCAAATGGTAGAGCGCTCGCTTAGCATGCGAGAGGTAGCGGGATCGATGCCCGCATTCTTCATGTGGCGTAACTCCCTAGATGAGCTTTTGAGGCTCACTGCTGCCGAAAAGTTTTTTCCGACGAGGGCCTGCGCACATTCCTGGCAAAAGCAGGTCCCACCGAGATTTGAACTCGGATCGCTGGATTCAGAGTCCAGAGTGCTAACCATTACACCATGGAACCTTGGCGTGACCCACCTTTTCCCACAGAGCAGCAGAGAGTTAAGTCATTCAGCCTAGAAGCGCGATAGCAAGGAGCAAGTGAAGCCTTTGCTTTTTAAGCCCATGTTTCCCCGATTCCGACTCCGATTTGAACTCGGATCGCTGGATCCCAGAGTGCTAACCATTACGCCATGGAACCAACACACCCCGACACCTGGCCGGCAGAAAGCGATGAGGCTATGTGGAATCAGGTAGAAAGGAGGTGGAGTTTGGTCACTGGACCCCCTCGACCAAAAGGCACAGACACGGTTCCCTGCCGAAACCCGGGATTGAACCAGGGACCTTTAGATCTTCAGTCTAACGCTCTCCCAACTGAGCTATTTCGGCCAGGCGAGCAGGTGGTTAAGCCAGCAGAGATTTCTGGGAGACCGTCCGTCACTTTCGAGATGAGCAGAGCTGAAGGCCTGATTAGCTGAAGGTCCGAGAGAAAAACAGTGGCCCGTACGGGGATCGAACCCGCGACCTTGGCGTTATTAGCACCACGCTCTAACCAACTGAGCTAACCGGCCTCGCTCTTACTGTTTTTATCCCCAATTTCTCCGAAATATCCTGGTTTCCCTAATCAGGCTGAAGAGATTAATAGCAAAGCCTAAGAACGGGCTCGTCCGGGATTTGAACCCGGGACCTCTCGCACCCAAAGCGAGAATCATACCCCTAGACCAACGAGCCAACACAGATGCCCGTCCTGCTGCTGCCTGGCTGCAAACATTTCCGCTTGCATGGCTTAAAGCACAATATTTTAATTAAATCTACAATCAAATGGTAGCCAGTGCAAAGTTGCCAGCACAGAGGAAATACGGTCTCTTTTCTTTGTGGCCATTGGCAATCGCGCTGCAGCACCTGCACACATGCTAGGGATCGCTCCTCGACTTTGTCTTTGAGAGCGATGGACTCCTGCTCTCCATCGCCAAGGGGAATTAGCTCAAATGGTAGAGAACAGGCTCGTCCGGGATTTGAACCCGGGACCTCTCGCACCCAAAGCGAGAATCATACCCCTAGACCAACGAGCCAACACAGATGCCTGTCCTGCTGCTGCCTGGCCGCAAACATTTCCGCTTGCATGGCTTAAAGCGCAATATTTTAATTAAATCTACAATCAAATGGTAGCCAGTGCAAAGTTGCCAGCACAGAGGAAATACGGTCTCTTTTCTTTGTGGCCATTGGCAATCGCGCTGCAGCACCTGCACACATGCTAGGGATCGCTCCTCGACTTTGTCTTTGAGAGCGATGGACTCCTGCTCTCCATCGCCAAGGGGAATTAGCTCAAATGGTAGAGCGCTCGCTTAGCATGCGAGAGGTAGCGGGATCGATGCCCGCATTCTCCATGTGGCGTAACTCCCTAGATGAGCTTTTGAGGCTCACTGCTGCCGAAAAGTTTTTTCCGACGAGGGCCTGCGCACATTCCTGGCAAAAGCAGGTCCCACCGAGATTTGAACTCGGATCGCTGGATTCAGAGTCCAGAGTGCTAACCATTACACCATGGAACCTTGGCGTGACCCACCTTTTCCCACAGAGCAGCAGAGAGTTAAGTCATTCAGCCTAGAAGCGCGATAGCAAGGAGCAAGTGAAGCCTTTGCTTTTTAAGCCCATGTTTCCCCGATTCCGACTCCGATTTGAACTCGGATCGCTGGATCCCAGAGTGCTAACCATTACGCCATGGAACCAACACACCCCGACACCTGGCCGCCTGAAAGGCAGAAAGCGATGAGGCTATGTGGAATCAGGTAGAAAGGAGGTGGAGTTTGGTCACTGGACCCCCTCGACCAAAAGGCACAGACACGGTTCCCTGCCGAAACCCGGGATTGAACCAGGGACCTTTAGATCTTCAGTCTAACGCTCTCCCAACTGAGCTATTTCGGCCAGGCGAGCAGGTGGTTAAGCCAGCAGAGATTTCTGGGAGACCGTCCGTCACTTTCGAGATGAGCAGAGCTGAAGGCCTGATTAGCTGAAGGTCCGAGAGAAAAACAGTGGCCCCTTACTGTTTTTATCCCCAATTTCTCCGAAATATCCTGGTTTCCCTAATCAGGCTGAAGAGATTAATAGCAAAGCCTAAGAACGGGCTCGTCCGGGATTTGAACCTGGGACCTCTCGCACCCAAAGCGAGAATCATACCCCTAGACCAACGAGCCAACACAGATGCCCGTCCTGCTGCTGCCTGGCCGCAAACATTTCCGCTTGCATGGCTTAAAGCGCAATATTTTAATTAAATCTACAATCAAATGGTAGCCAGTGCAAAGTTGCCAGCACAGAGGAAATACGGTCTCTTTTCTTTGTGGCCATTGGCAATCGCGCTGCAGCACCTGCACACATGCTAGGGATCGCTCCTCGACTTTGTCTTTGAGAGCGATGGACTCCTGCTCTCCATCGCCAAGGGGAATTAGCTCAAGTGGTAGAGAACGGGCTCGTCCGGGATTTGAACCCGGGACCTCTCGCACCCAAAGCGAGAATCATACCCCTAGACCAACGAGCCAACACAGATGCCCGTCCTGCTGCTGCCTGGCCGCAAACATTTCCGCTTGCATGGCTTAAAGCGCAATATTTTAATTAAATCTACAATCAAATGGTAGCCAGTGCAAAGTTGCCAGCACAGAGGAAATACGGTCTCTTTTCTTTGTGGCCATTGGCAATCGCGCTGCAGCACCTGCACACATGCTAGGGATCGCTCCTCGACTTTGTCTTTGAGAGCGATGGACTCCTGCTCTCCATCGCCAAGGGGAATTAGCTCAAATGGTAGAGCGCTCGCTTAGCATGCGAGAGGTAGCGGTATCGATGCCCGCATTCTCCATGTGGCGTAACTCCCTAGATGAGCTTTTGAGGCTCACTGCTGCCGAAAAGTTTTTTCCGACGAGGGCCTGCGCACATTCCTGGCAAAAGCAGGTCCCAACGAGATTTGAACTCGGATCGCTGGATTCAGAGTCCAGAGTGCTAACCATTACACCATGGAACCTTGGCGTGACCCACCTTTTCCCACAGAGCAGCAGAGAGTTAAGTCATTCAGCCTAGAAGCGCGATAGCAAGGAGCAAGTGAAGCCTTTGCTTTTTAAGCCCATGTTTCCCCGATTCCGACTCCGATTTGAACTCGGATCGCTGGATCCCAGAGTGCTAACCATTACGCCATGGAACCAACACACCCCGACACCTGGCCGGCAGAAAGCGATGAGGCTATGTGGAATCAGGTAGAAAGGAGGTGGAGTTTGGTCACTGGACCCCCTCGACCAAAAGGCACAGACACGGTTCCCTGCCGAAACCCGGGATTGAACCAGGGACCTTTAGATCTTCAGTCTAACGCTCTCCCAACTGAGCTATTTCGGCCAGGCGAGCAGGTGGTTAAGCCAGCAGAGATTTCTGGGAGACCGTCCGTCACTTTCGAGATGAGCAGAGCTGAAGGCCTGATTAGCTGAAGGTCCGAGAGAAAAACAGTGGCCCGTACGGGGATCGAACCCGCGACCTTGGCGTTATTAGCACCACGCTCTAACCAACTGAGCTAACCGGCCTCGCTCTGACTGTTTTTATCCCCAATTTCTCAGAAATATCCTGGTTTCCCTAATCAGGCTGAAGAGATTAATAGCAAAGCCTAAGAACGGGCTCGTCCGGGATTTGAACCCGGGACCTCTCGCACCCAAAGCGAGAATCATACCCCTAGACCAACGAGCCAACACAGATGCCCGTCCTGCTGCTGCCTGGCCGCAAACATTTCCGCTTGCATGGCTTAAAGCGCAATATTTTAATTAAATCTACAATCAAATGGTAGCCAGTGTAAAGTTGCCAGCAGAGAGGAAATACGGTCTCTTTTCTTTGTGGCCATTGGCAATCGCGCTGCAGCACCTGCACACATGCTAGGGATCGCTCCTCGACTTTGTCTTTGAGAGCGATGGACTCCTGCTCTCCATCGCCAAGGGGAATTAGCTCAAGTGGTAGAGAACGGGCTCGTCCGGGATTTGAACCCGGGACCTCTCGCACCCAAAGCGAGAATCATACCCCTAGACCAACGAGCCAACACAGATGCCCGTCCTGCTGCTGCCTGGCCGCAAACATTTCCGCTTGCATGGCTTAAAGCGCAATATTTTAATTAAATCTACAATCAAATGGTAGCCAGTGCAAAGTTGCCAGCACAGAGGAAATACGGTCTCTTTTCTTTGTGGCCATTGGCAATCGCGCTGCAGCACCTGCACACATGCTAGGGATCGCTCCTCGACTTTGTCTTTGAGAGCGATGGACTCCTGCTCTCCATCGCCAAGGGGAATTAGCTCAAATGGTAGAGCGCTCGCTTAGCATGCGAGAGGTAGCGGGATCGATGCCCGCATTCTCCATGTGGCGTAACTCCCTAGATGAGCTTTTGAGGCTCACTGCTGCCGAAAAGTTTTTTCCGACGAGGGCCTGCGCACATTCCTGGCAAAAGCAGGTCCCACCGAGATTTGAACTCGGATCGCTGGATTCAGAGTCCAGAGTGCTAACCATTACACCATGGAACCTTGGCGTGACCCACCTTTTCCCACAGAGCAGCAGAGAGTTAAGTCATTCAGCCTAGAAGCGCGATAGCAAGGAGCAAGTGAAGCCTTTGCTTTTTAAGCCCATGTTTCCCCGATTCCGACTCCGATTTGAACTCGGATCGCTGGATCCCAGAGTGCTAACCATTACGCCATGGAACCAACACACCCCGACACCTGGCCGCCTGAAAGGCAGAAAGCGATGAGGCTATGTGGAATCAGGTAGAAAGGAGGTGGAGTTTGGTCACTGGACCCCCTCGACCAAAAGGCACAGACACGGTTCCCTGCCGAAACCCGGGATTGAACCAGGGACCTTTAGATCTTCAGTCTAACGCTCTCCCAACTGAGCTATTTCGGCCAGGCGAGCAGGTGGTTAAGCCAGCAGAGATTTCTGGGAGACCGTCCGTCACTTTCGAGATGAGCAGAGCTGAAGGCCTGATTAGCTGAAGGTCCGAGAGAAAAACAGTGGCCCCTTACTGTTTTTATCCCCAATTTCTCCGAAATATCCTGGTTTCCCTAATCAGGCTGAAGAGATTAATAGCAAAGCCTAAGAACGGGCTCGTCCGGGATTTGAACCCGGGACCTCTCGCACCCAAAGCGAGAATCATACCCCTAGACCAACGAGCCAACACAGATGCCCGTCCTGCTGCTGCCTGGCCGCAAACATTTCCGCTTGCATGGCTTAAAGCGCAATATTTTAATTAAATCTACAATCAAATGGTAGCCAGTGCAAAGTTGCCAGCACAGAGGAAATACGGTCTCTTTTCTTTGTGGCCATTGGCAATCGCGCTGCAGCACCTGCACACATGCTAGGGATCGCTCCTCGACTTTGTCTTTGAGAGCGATGGACTCCTGCTCTCCATCGCCAAGGGGAATTAGCTCAAGTGGTAGAGAACGGGCTCGTCCGGGATTTGAACCCGGGACCTCTCGCACCCAAAGCGAGAATCATACCCCTAGACCAACGAGCCAACACAGATGCCCGTCCTGCTGCTGCCTGGCCGCAAACATTTCCGCTTGCATGGCTTAAAGCGCAATATTTTAATTAAATCTACAATCAAATGGTAGCCAGTGCAAAGTTGCCAGCACAGAGGAAATACGGTCTCTTTTCTTTGTGGCCATTGGCAATCGCGCTGCAGCACCTGCACACATGCTAGGGATCGCTCCTCGACTTTGTCTTTGAGAGCGATGGACTCCTGCTCTCCATCGCCAAGGGGAATTAGCTCAAATGGTAGAGCGCTCGCTTAGCATGCGAGAGGTAGCGGTATCGATGCCCGCATTCTCCATGTGGCGTAACTCCCTAGATGAGCTTTTGAGGCTCACTGCTGCCGAAAAGTTTTTTCCGACGAGGGCCTGCGCACATTCCTGGCAAAAGCAGGTCCCACCGAGATTTGAACTCGGATCGCTGGATTCAGAGTCCAGAGTGCTAACCATTACACCATGGAACCTTGGCGTGACCCACCTTTTCCCACAGAGCAGCAGAGAGTTAAGTCATTCAGCCTAGAAGCGCGATAGCAAGGAGCAAGTGAAGCCTTTGCTTTTTAAGCCCATGTTTCCCCGATTCCGACTCCGATTTGAACTCGGATCGCTGGATCCCAGAGTGCTAACCATTACGCCATGGAACCAACACACCCCGACACCTGGCCGGCAGAAAGCGATGAGGCTATGTGGAATCAGGTAGAAAGGAGGTGGAGTTTGGTCACTGGACCCCCTCGACCAAAAGGCACAGACACGGTTCCCTGCCGAAACCCGGGATTGAACCAGGGACCTTTAGATCTTCAGTCTAACGCTCTCCCAACTGAGCTATTTCGGCCAGGCGAGCAGGTGGTTAAGCCAGCAGAGATTTCTGGGAGACCGTCCGTCACTTTCGAGATGAGCAGAGCTGAAGGCCTGATTAGCTGAAGGTCCGAGAGAAAAACAGTGGCCCGTACGGGGATCGAACCCACGACCTTGGCGTTATTAGCACCACGCTCTAACCAACTGAGCTAACCGGCCTCGCTCTGACTGTTTTTATCCCCAATTTCTCAGAAATATCCTGGTTTCCCTAATCAGGCTGAAGAGATTAATAGCAAAGCCTAAGAACGGGCTCGTCCGGGATTTGAACCCGGGACCTCTCGCACCCAAAGCGAGAATCATACCCCTAGACCAACGAGCCAACACAGATGCCCGTCCTGCTGCTGCCTGGCCGCAAACATTTCCGCTTGCATGGCTTAAAGCGCAATATTTTAATTAAATCTACAATCAAATGGTAGCCAGTGCAAAGTTGCCAGCACAGAGGAAATACGGTCTCTTTTCTTTGTGGCCATTGGCAATCGCGCTGCAGCACCTGCACACATGCTAGGGATCGCTCCTCGACTTTGTCTTTGAGAGCGATGGACTCCTGCTCTCCATCGCCAAGGGGAATTAGCTCAAATGGTAGAGCGCTCGCTTAGCATGCGAGAGGTAGCGGGATCGATGCCCGCATTCTCCATGTGGCGTAACTCCCTAGATGAGCTTTTGAGGCTCACTGCTGCCGAAAAGTTTTTTCCGACGAGGGCCTGCGCACATTCCTGGCAAAAGCAGGTCCCACCGAGATTTGAACTCGGATCGCTGGATTCAGAGTCCAGAGTGCTAACCATTACACCATGGAACCTTGGCGTGACCCACCTTTTCCCACAGAGCAGCAGAGAGTTAAGTCATTCAGCCTAGAAGCGCGATAGCAAGGAGCAAGTGAAGCCTTTGCTTTTTAAGCCCATGTTTCCCCGATTCCGACTCCGATTTGAACTCGGATCGCTGGATCCCAGAGTGCTAACCATTACGCCATGGAACCAACACACCCCGACACCTGGCCGCCTGAAAGGCAGAAAGCGATGAGGCTATGTGGAATCAGGTAGAAAGGAGGTGGAGTTTGGTCACTGGACCCCCTCGACCAAAAGGCACAGACACGGTTCCCTGCCGAAACCCGGGATTGAACCAGGGACCTTTAGATCTTCAGTCTAACGCTCTCCCAACTGAGCTATTTCGGCCAGGCGAGCAGGTGGTTAAGCCAGCAGAGATTTCTGGGAGACCGTCCGTCACTTTCGAGATGAGCAGAGCTGAAGGCCTGATTAGCTGAAGGTCCGAGAGAAAAACAGTGGCCCGTACGGGGATCGAACCCGCGACCTTGGCGTTATTAGCACCACGCTCTAACCAACTGAGCTAACCGGCCTCGCTCTGACTGTTTTTATCCCCAATTTCTCAGAAATATCCTGGTTTCCCTAATCAGGCTGAAGAGATTAATAGCAAAGCCTAAGAACGGGCTCGTCCGGGATTTGAACCCGGGACCTCTCGCACCCAAAGCGAGAATCATACCCCTAGACCAACGAGCCAACACAGATGCCCGTCCTGCTGCTGCCTGGCCGCAAACATTTCCGCTTGCATGGCTTAAAGCGCAATATTTTAATTAAATCTACAATCAAATGGTAGCCAGTGCAAAGTTGCCAGCAGAGAGGAAATACGGTCTCTTTTCTTTGTGGCCATTGGCAATCGCGCTGCAGCACCTGCACACATGCTAGGGATCGCTCCTCGACTTTGTCTTTGAGAGCGATGGACTCCTGCTCTCCATCGCCAAGGGGAATTAGCTCAAGTGGTAGAGAACGGGCTCGTCCGGGATTTGAACCCGGGACCTCTCGCACCCAAAGCGAGAATCATACCCCTAGACCAACGAGCCAACACAGATGCCCGTCCTGCTGCTGCCTGGCCGCAAACATTTCCGCTTGCATGGCTTAAAGCGCAATATTTTAATTAAATCTACAATCAAATGGTAGCCAGTGCAAAGTTGCCAGCACAGAGGAAATACGGTCTCTTTTCTTTGTGGCCATTGGCAATCGCGCTGCAGCACCTGCACACATGCTAGGGATCGCTCCTCGACTTTGTCTTTGAGAGCGATGGACTCCTGCTCTCCATCGCCAAGGGGAATTAGCTCAAATGGTAGAGCGCTCGCTTAGCATGCGAGAGGTAGCGGGATCAATGCCCGCATTCTCCATGTGGCGTAACTCCCTAGATGAGCTTTTGAGGCTCACTGCTGCCGAAAAGTTTTTTCCGACGAGGGCCTGCGCACATTCCTGGCAAAAGCAGGTCCCACCGAGATTTGAACTCGGATCGCTGGATTCAGAGTCCAGAGTGCTAACCATTACACCATGGAACCTTGGCGTGACCCACCTTTTCCCACAGAGCAGCAGAGAGTTAAGTCATTCAGCCTAGAAGCGCGATAGCAAGGAGCAAGTGAAGCCTTTGCTTTTTAAGCCCATGTTTCCCCGATTCCGACTCCGATTTGAACTCGGATCGCTGGATCCCAGAGTGCTAACCATTACGCCATGGAACCAACACACCCCGACACCTGGCCGCCTGAAAGGCAGAAAGCGATGAGGCTATGTGGAATCAGGTAGAAAGGAGGTGGAGTTTGGTCACTGGACCCCCTCGACCAAAAGGCACAGACACGGTTCCCTGCCGAAACCCGGGATTGAACCAGGGACCTTTAGATCTTCAGTCTAACGCTCTCCCAACTGAGCTATTTCGGCCAGGCGAGCAGGTGGTTAAGCCAGCAGAGATTTCTGGGAGACCGTCCGTCACTTTCGAGATGAGCAGAGCTGAAGGCCTGATTAGCTGAAGGTCCGAGAGAAAAACAGTGGCCCGTACGGGGATCGAACCCGCGACCTTGGCGTTATTAGCACCACGCTCTAACCAACTGAGCTAACCGGCCTCGCTCTTACTGTTTTTATCCCCAATTTCTCCGAAATATCCTGGTTTCCCTAATCAGGCTGAAGAGATTAATAGCAAAGCCTAAGAACGGGCTCGTCCGGGATTTGAACCCGGGACCTCTCGCACCCAAAGCGAGAATCATACCCCTAGACCAACGAGCCAACACAGATGCCCGTCCTGCTGCTGCCTGGCCGCAAACATTTCCGCTTGCATGGCTTAAAGCACAATATTTTAATTAAATCTACAATCAAATGGTAGCCAGTGCAAAGTTGCCAGCACAGAGGAAATACGGTCTCTTTTCTTTGTGGCCATTGGCAATCGCGCTGCAGCACCTGCACACATGCTAGGGATCGCTCCTCGACTTTGTCTTTGAGAGCGATGGACTCCTGCTCTCCATCGCCAAGGGGAATTAGCTCAAATGGTAGAGAACAGGCTCGTCCGGGATTTGAACCCGGGACCTCTCGCACCCAAAGCGAGAATCATACCCCTAGACCAACGAGCCAACACAGATGCCCGTCCTGCTGCTGCCTGGCCGCAAACATTTCCGCTTGCATGGCTTAAAGCGCAATATTTTAATTAAATCTACAATCAAATGGTAGCCAGTGCAAAGTTGCCAGCACAGAGGAAATACGGTCTCTTTTCTTTGTGGCCATTGGCAATCGCGCTGCAGCACCTGCACACATGCTAGGGATCGCTCCTCGACTTTGTCTTTGAGAGCGATGGACTCCTGCTCTCCATCGCCAAGGGGAATTAGCTCAAGTGGTAGAGAACGGGCTCGTCCGGGATTTGAACCCGGGACCTCTCGCACCCAAAGCGAGAATCATACCCCTAGACCAACGAGCCAACACAGATGCCCGTCCTGCTGCTGCCTGGCCGCAAACATTTCCGCTTGCATGGCTTAAAGCACAATATTTTAATTAAATCTACAATCAAATGGTAGCCAGTGCAAAGTTGCCAGCACAGAGGAAATACGGTCTCTTTTCTTTGTGGCCATTGGCAATCGCGCTGCAGCACCTGCACACATGCTAGGGATCGCTCCTCGACTTTGTCTTTGAGAGCGATGGACTCCTGCTCTCCATCGCCAAGGGGAATTAGCTCAAATGGTAGAGAACAGGCTCGTCCGGGATTTGAACCCGGGACCTCTCGCACCCAAAGCGAGAATCATACCCCTAGACCAACGAGCCAACACAGATGCCCGTCCTGCTGCTGCCTGGCCGCAAACATTTCCGCTTGCATGGCTTAAAGCGCAATATTTTAATTAAATCTACAATCAAATGGTAGCCAGTGCAAAGTTGCCAGCACAGAGGAAATACGGTCTCTTTTCTTTGTGGCCATTGGCAATCGCGCTGCAGCACCTGCACACATGCTAGGGATCGCTCCTCGACTTTGTCTTTGAGAGCGATGGACTCCTGCTCTCCATCGCCAAGGGGAATTAGCTCAAATGGTAGAGCGCTCGCTTAGCATGCGAGAGGTAGCAGGATCGATGCCCGCATTCTCCATGTGGCGTAACTCCCTAGATGAGCTTTTGAGGCTCACTGCTGCCGAAAAGTTTTTTCCGACGAGGGCCTGCGCACATTCCTGGCAAAAGCAGGTCCCACCGAGATTTGAACTCGGATCGCTGGATTCAGAGTCCAGAGTGCTAACCATTACACCATGGAACCTTGGCGTGACCCACCTTTTCCCACAGAGCAGCAGAGAGTTAAGTCATTCAGCCTAGAAGCGCGATAGCAAGGAGCAAGTGAAGCCTTTGCTTTTTAAGCCCATGTTTCCCCGATTCCGACTCCGATTTGAACTCGGATCGCTGGATCCCAGAGTGCTAACCATTACGCCATGGAACCAACACACCCCGACACCTGGCCGCCTGAAAGGCAGAAAGCGATGAGGCTATGTGGAATCAGGTAGAAAGGAGGTGGAGTTTGGTCACTGGACCCCCTCGACCAAAAGGCACAGACACGGTTCCCTGCCGAAACCCGGGATTGAACCAGGGACCTTTAGATCTTCAGTCTAACGCTCTCCCAACTGAGCTATTTCGGCCAGGCGAGCAGGTGGTTAAGCCAGCAGAGATTTCTGGGAGACCGTCCGTCACTTTCGAGATGAGCAGAGCTGAAGGCCTGATTAGCTGAAGGTCCGAGAGAAAAACAGTGGCCCGTACGGGGATCGAACCCGCGACCTTGGCGTTATTAGCACCACGCTCTAACCAACTGAGCTAACCGGCCTCGCTCTTACTGTTTTTATCCCCAATTTCTCCGAAATATCCTGGTTTCCCTAATCAGGCTGAAGAGATTAATAGCAAAGCCTAAGAACGGGCTCGTCCGGGATTTGAACCCGGGACCTCTCGCACCCAAAGCGAGAATCATACCCCTAGACCAACGAGCCAACACAGATGCCCGTCCTGCTGCTGCCTGGCCGCAAACATTTCCGCTTGCATGGCTTAAAGCACAATATTTTAATTAAATCTACAATCAAATGGTAGCCAGTGCAAAGTTGCCAGCACAGAGGAAATACGGTCTCTTTTCTTTGTGGCCATTGGCAATCGCGCTGCAGCACCTGCACACATGCTAGGGATCGCTCCTCGACTTTGTCTTTGAGAGCGATGGACTCCTGCTCTCCATCGCCAAGGGGTATTAGCTCAAATGGTAGAGAACAGGCTCGTCCGGGATTTGAACCCGGGACCTCTCGCACCCAAAGCGAGAATCATACCCCTAGACCAACGAGCCAACACAGATGCCCGTCCTGCTGCTGCCTGGCCGCAAACATTTCCGCTTGCATGGCTTAAAGCGCAATATTTTAATTAAATCTACAATCAAATGGTAGCCAGTGCAAAGTTGCCAGCACAGAGGAAATACGGTCTCTTTTCTTTGTGGCCATTGGCAATCGCGCTGCAGCACCTGCACACATGCTAGGGATCGCTCCTCGACTTTGTCTTTGAGAGCGATGGACTCCTGCTCTCCATCGCCAAGGGGAATTAGCTCAAGTGGTAGAGAACGGGCTCGTCCGGGATTTGAACCCGGGACCTCTCGCACCCAAAGCGAGAATCATACCCCTAGACCAACGAGCCAACACAGATGCCCGTCCTGCTGCTGCCTGGCCGCAAACATTTCCGCTTGCATGGCTTAAAGCACAATATTTTAATTAAATCTACAATCAAATGGTAGCCAGTGCAAAGTTGCCAGCACAGAGGAAATACGGTCTCTTTTCTTTGTGGCCATTGGCAATCGCGCTGCAGCACCTGCACACATGCTAGGGATCGCTCCTCGACTTTGTCTTTGAGAGCGATGGACTCCTGCTCTCCATCGCCAAGGGGAATTAGCTCAAATGGTAGAGAACAGGCTCGTCCGGGATTTGAACCCGGGACCTCTCGCACCCAAAGCGAGAATCATACCCCTAGACCAACGAGCCAACACAGATGCCCGTCCTGCTGCTGCCTGGCCGCAAACATTTCCGCTTGCATGGCTTAAAGCGCAATATTTTAATTAAATCTACAATCAAATGGTAGCCAGTGCAAAGTTGCCAGCACAGAGGAAATACGGTCTCTTTTCTTTGTGGCCATTGGCAATCGCGCTGCAGCACCTGCACACATGCTAGGGATCGCTCCTCGACTTTGTCTTTGAGAGCGATGGACTCCTGCTCTCCATCGCCAAGGGGAATTAGCTCAAATGGTAGAGCGCTCGCTTAGCATGCGAGAGGTAGCGGGATCAATGCCCGCATTCTCCATGTGGCGTAACTCCCTAGATGAGCTTTTGAGGCTCACTGCTGCCGAAAAGTTTTTTCCGACGAGGGCCTGCGCACATTCCTGGCAAAAGCAGGTCCCACCGAGATTTGAACTCGGATCGCTGGATTCAGAGTCCAGAGTGCTAACCATTACACCATGGAACCTTGGCGTGACCCACCTTTTCCCACAGAGCAGCAGAGAGTTAAGTCATTCAGCCTAGAAGCGCGATAGCAAGGAGCAAGTGAAGCCTTTGCTTTTTAAGCCCATGTTTCCCCGATTCCGACTCCGATTTGAACTCGGATCGCTGGATCCCAGAGTGCTAACCATTACGCCATGGAACCAACACACCCCGACACCTGGCCGCCTGAAAGGCAGAAAGCGATGAGGCTATGTGGAATCAGGTAGAAAGGAGGTGGAGTTTGGTCACTGGACCCCCTCGACCAAAAGGCACAGACACGGTTCCCTGCCGAAACCCGGGATTGAACCAGGGACCTTTAGATCTTCAGTCTAACGCTCTCCCAACTGAGCTATTTCGGCCAGGCGAGCAGGTGGTTAAGCCAGCAGAGATTTCTGGGAGACCGTCCGTCACTTTCGAGATGAGCAGAGCTGAAGGCCTGATTAGCTGAAGGTCCGAGAGAAAAACAGTGGCCCGTACGGGGATCGAACCCACGACCTTGGCGTTATTAGCACCACGCTCTAACCAACTGAGCTAACCGGCCTCGCTCTTACTGTTTTTATCCCCAATTTCTCCGAAATATCCTGGTTTCCCTAATCAGGCTGAAGAGATTAATAGCAAAGCCTAAGAACGGGCTCGTCCGGGATTTGAACCCGGGACCTCTCGCACCCAAAGCGAGAATCATACCCCTAGACCAACGAGCCAACACAGATGCCCGTCCTGCTGCTGCCTGGCCGCAAACATTTCCGCTTGCATGGCTTAAAGCACAATATTTTAATTAAATCTACAATCAAATGGTAGCCAGTGCAAAGTTGCCAGCACAGAGGAAATACGGTCTCTTTTGTTTGTGGCCATTGGCAATCGCGCTGCAGCACCTGCACACATGCTAGGGATCGCTCCTCGACTTTGTCTTTGAGAGCGATGGACTCCTGCTCTCCATCGCCAAGGGGAATTAGCTCAAATGGTAGAGAACAGGCTCGTCCGGGATTTGAACCCGGGACCTCTCGCACCCAAAGCGAGAATCATACCCCTAGACCAACGAGCCAACACAGATGCCCGTCCTGCTGCTGCCTGGCCGCAAACATTTCCGCTTGCATGGCTTAAAGCGCAATATTTTAATTAAATCTACAATCAAATGGTAGCCAGTGCAAAGTTGCCAGCACAGAGGAAATACGGTCTCTTTTCTTTGTGGCCATTGGCAATCGCGCTGCAGCACCTGCACACATGCTAGGGATCGCTCCTCGACTTTGTCTTTGAGAGCGATGGACTCCTGCTCTCCATCGCCAAGGGGAATTAGCTCAAGTGGTAGAGAACGGGCTCGTCCGGGATTTGAACCCGGGACCTCTCGCACCCAAAGCGAGAATCATACCCCTAGACCAACGAGCCAACACAGATGCCCGTCCTGCTGCTGCCTGGCCGCAAACATTTCCGCTTGCATGGCTTAAAGCACAATATTTTAATTAAATCTACAATCAAATGGTAGCCAGTGCAAAGTTGCCAGCACAGAGGAAATACGGTCTCTTTTCTTTGTGGCCATTGGCAATCGCGCTGCAGCACCTGCACACATGCTAGGGATCGCTCCTCGACTTTGTCTTTGAGAGCGATGGACTCCTGCTCTCCATCGCCAAGGGGAATTAGCTCAAATGGTAGAGAACAGGCTCGTCCGGGATTTGAACCCGGGACCTCTCGCACCCAAAGCGAGAATCATACCCCTAGACCAACGAGCCAACACAGATGCCCGTCCTGCTGCTGCCTGGCCGCAAACATTTCCGCTTGCATGGCTTAAAGCGCAATATTTTAATTAAATCTACAATCAAATGGTAGCCAGTGCAAAGTTGCCAGCACAGAGGAAATACGGTCTCTTTTCTTTGTGGCCATTGGCAATCGCGCTGCAGCACCTGCACACATGCTAGGGATCGCTCCTCGACTTTGTCTTTGAGAGCGATGGACTCCTGCTCTCCATCGCCAAGGGGAATTAGCTCAAATGGTAGAGCGCTCGCTTAGCATGCGAGAGGTAGCGGGATCGATGCCCGCATTCTCCATGTGGCGTAACTCCCTAGATGAGCTTTTGAGGCTCACTGCTGCCGAAAAGTTTTTTCCGACGAGGGCCTGCGCACATTCCTGGCAAAAGCAGGTCCCACCGAGATTTGAACTCGGATCGCTGGATTCAGAGTCCAGAGTGCTAACCATTACACCATGGAACCTTGGCGTGACCCACCTTTTCCCACAGAGCAGCAGAGAGTTAAGTCATTCAGCCTAGAAGCGCGATAGCAAGGAGCAAGTGAAGCCTTTGCTTTTTAAGTCCATGTTTCCCCGATTCCGACTCCGATTTGAACTCGGATCGCTGGATCCCAGAGTGCTAACCATTACGCCATGGAACCAACACACCCCGACACCTGGCCGCCTGAAAGGCAGAAAGCGATGAGGCTATGTGGAATCAGGTAGAAAGGAGGTGGAGTTTGGTCACTGGACCCCCTCGACCAAAAGGCACAGACACGGTTCCCTGCCGAAACCCGGGATTGAACCAGGGACCTTTAGATCTTCAGTCTAACGCTCTCCCAACTGAGCTATTTCGGCCAGGCGAGCAGGTGGTTAAGCCAGCAGAGATTTCTGGGAGACCGTCCGTCACTTTCGAGATGAGCAGAGCTGAAGGCCTGATTAGCTGAAGGTCCGAGAGAAAAACAGTGGCCCGTACGGGGATCGAACCCGCGACCTTGGCGTTATTAGCACCACGCTCTAACCAACTGAGCTAACCGGCCTCGCTCTTACTGTTTTTATCCCCAATTTCTCCGAAATATCCTGGTTTCCCTAATCAGGCTGAAGAGATTAATAGCAAAGCCTAAGAACGGGCTCGTCCGGGATTTGAACCCGGGACCTCTCGCACCCAAAGCGAGAATCATACCCCTAGACCAACGAGCCAACACAGATGCCCGTCCTGCTGCTGCCTGGCCGCAAACATTTCCGCTTGCATGGCTTAAAGCGCAATATTTTAATTAAATCTACAATCAAATGGTAGCCAGTGCAAAGTTGCCAGCAGAGAGGAAATACGGTCTCTTTTCTTTGTGGCCATTGGCAATCGCGCTGCAGCACCTGCACACATGCTAGGGATCGCTCCTCGACTTTGTCTTTGAGAGCGATGGACTCCTGCTCTCCATCGCCAAGGGGAATTAGCTCAAGTGGTAGAGAACGGGCTCGTCCGGGATTTGAACCCGGGACCTCTCGCACCCAAAGCGAGAATCATACCCCTAGACCAACGAGCCAACACAGATGCCCGTCCTGCTGCTGCCTGGCCGCAAACATTTCCGCTTGCATGGCTTAAAGCACAATATTTTAATTAAATCTACAATCAAATGGTAGCCAGTGCAAAGTTGCCAGCACAGAGGAAATACGGTCTCTTTTCTTTGTGGCCATTGGCAATCGCGCTGCAGCACCTGCACACATGCTAGGGATCGCTCCTCGACTTTGTCTTTGAGAGCGATGGACTCCTGCTCTCCATCGCCAAGGGGAATTAGCTCAAATGGTAGAGAACAGGCTCGTCCGGGATTTGAACCCGGGACCTCTCGCACCCAAAGCGAGAATCATACCCCTAGACCAACGAGCCAACACAGATGCCCGTCCTGCTGCTGCCTGGCCGCAAACATTTCCGCTTGCATGGCTTAAAGCGCAATATTTTAATTAAATCTACAATCAAATGGTAGCCAGTGCAAAGTTGCCAGCACAGAGGAAATACGGTCTCTTTTCTTTGTGGCCATTGGCAATCGCGCTGCAGCACCTGCACACATGCTAGGGATCGCTCCTCGACTTTGTCTTTGAGAGCGATGGACTCCTGCTCTCCATCGCCAAGGGGAATTAGCTCAAATGGTAGAGCGCTCGCTGCGCAAAAGAAGGGGCCCAATCTTTGCGCCCCGCACGCAAGCGAAAAAGACGCAGAAAACGGGAATACGCGCACAGATTTGCCCTGCAACAATATTCGGGCTATATTCCTGTGCGTTATGGAGGAGTTTTAGTTACATTTGAAACAAGTCACCCTCCGCGGGCTGGGCTCGAACCCGTGTTCTGCGCGACTATAGTGTGTGATCAACTGCGCCTGCGCCTGGTTTAATAAAACAAATAAAAATGTTTCTTCAAATATGTTTTTGTGTGTGTGGGATTGATTGATATGATTTATCATATTTATTTTAGGACACTTCAAATGTTTTATTAAAATTTATTAAAATACACAAATATTGAAATGACACTTCAAATGTAAAATGTTTTATTAAAATGAATACACACAAATATTGAAATAAGTACACACACACATACAAATATATGTACATACACAAAATATATATAGGACATTATGTACAGATTGCACATTCCAGTCCCAATGCAATTAAAAGCAGCACGATGAATAAGAGTGTGAACAGTATTTATTTACTAAAACTAAGTACAAGACATTAATAAACAACAATAAACAACTAACAATGTATAAATAGAATAGAACATTCTGTAATATAAATGAAACAAACAAGACATAACAGAAAGATGGAAAAAAAAGAACATTAACTGTATTTACACATAGATATGTATTTACAGGTATTTACAAACAATCTTTACTGGCATAGATGATGTTTACTTACACATATTTATTTACACTAATGGCTGTACAGGACCAGGTAGGTAAAAAGGTAAGAATATTTACATTTTGACATGTTTACATATTTACAGTCTAGTATTTACAAGATTATTATTATGGAGGTGGCTGTCCAGGTTTTTTCTGCTGGCGCTGTTCTACCAGCCACTCCTCTAAAGATTTGCCACCAGAGACACTGGGGCAAAACGTGGCACTGCCGAAGCGGCTGTGGCCGAACTCCTTAGTTTTGGGCTTGCCACACTTAGAGCATTTGTTATATGCCACTTCACGGACATATTTCCTTCTGTGGGCTCCACTGGCCTCCTCTTCTGCCCTGCGTCGCCTGTTCCTCTGAGTGAAGCGGGACACAGACACCGGGGCAGTGGGAGCAGGAGCCTCTGGTGCGTCAGGAAACACTGGAGTTGGAGCCAGGAGAGGAGCAGCTGAAGGGCCACCTGCAGCTGCTGCCATCATGGTGGGCACAGGGTTCAATAAAATGAACTGGGGCAGTGGCACAGGAACTGGGGGAGGAGTAGGAGCTGCTGGGGTAATGGGCCGCACAATTGTAGCACTGGCAGGTCGTTTGCCCGGCCGTAGCTTAGGAGCCTGTCCCGCTCTGTTAGGAGGAAGGACAAACTCGTGCCGGACCCCTGATGTGGAGGGAACTGGGGGAGGAGTAGGAGCTGCTGGGGTAATGGGCCGCACAATTGTAGCACTGGCAGGTCGTTTGCCCGGCCGTAGCTTAGGAGCCTGTCCCGCTCTGTTAGGAGGAAGGACAAACTCGTGCCGGGCCCCTGATGTGGAGGGAGCCTCATCCAGCCTTTCCCGCGGAGCAGGAAGCTGTGAGCTGGCCACAGCGATGCGGTCTTCTGCAGCAAGGCCCTGGGAAAGGACAGTCACTTCCTGGGTGTTCTCCCTTCGATTAAACCTGCAATCAAAAAATGTATTCATTATAAATAACTGCTATCCCTTTCTTTCAAATGTCAATGTAAAACCATGCTTACCACTGAGTGAGAGTCCTCTGATTCAGTACAAACAGCTGAAGTGACGTGGCCTCCATCAGAGTGTGGCAGTTCAGCACCAGGTCTCGGATGTGGTGGTAATCGTTGAGCACCTTAGTCCAACGAGGAAGACGGACTCCATCTTTCTTAGTTGGGGACTTGTGCAGTGCACACAGTTTGATGCACATGGCCTCAACTAAGCGACTGGTGCTGGGCCACTGAGCCGGCCCCCCAGGATGACCGATCAGGCACCTCTTCACACTCTCCACACCTGGTGTCACTCCTGTGTTTTTCGGAGCCTTGAAGCGTCCGTGGGTCAGTTTGGGCTGGTGTCTGGGCTGATAGTGGATCCTCCTCTTGTCCCCATCAGGAAGAGCAGTCCACAGACGGATGACCTCTGTGACCTGCTGCTCATCCAGGTAGAGTGCCTGACGGAGGGACACCAGGTACTCAGCCAGATCCTGCACCTTATCCCAGCCCGCAACGCCATCGGGTCCAAGAACAGGAGCCTGCAGGGAAGCATTACAATAACAATACACAGCATGTTAAATGTCAGAGTGTAAAAGCAAAAAGAAACTAATAATGAGCAGCTTACTTACAGGAGCCTGGTCTGCAACACTGGACCCAGTTGATGTTGCAGGAGCAGAGGCAGCACTTGGCTGGACAGAAGGCTGTGGAGGAGACTGCAGAGGAGGGTGAACAGGGCGCTGCAGAGGAGGGTGTAGAAGAGGCAGAGAAGGGCACTGCTGAGGAGACTGCAGAGGAAGCTGGACAGAGTGCAGAAGAGGCTGAGCAGGGCGCAGAGAAGGAGATTGCAGAGGAGGCTGGGCAGGGCGCAGAAGAGGAGATTGCAGAGGAGGCTGGGCAGGGCGCAGAAGAGGAGACTGCAGAGGAGGCTGGGCAGGGCGCAGAAGAGGAGACTGCAGAGGAGGCTGGGCAGGGCGCTGCAGTCCTTGGCTGGATGTGGGTGGCTGTAGTGAGGATGGTCCTGGTGCAGAGGGACAGGGGTTGAAGGTCTGGGGGCCGCTGCTGTGGACTCGGACAGTCTCAAAGGGGTCATAGAGGACTGGCACTGTGAGATCCTCAGGTTCCTCCTCAACGAAGCCTTCGTCCTGCACCACCTCATCATCCATCTGCTCAACCAGCCGATCCTCCTCTTCTGGGTTATCCATAATAGTCAGGGATTTCCCAGACTGACTGTACAGATACTCCATACCCAGCAGCTCCCCTGCAAAAGAACACACATACAAAGCACATTCACATTATTATAGCTGTAGTGGCTATTTGTCCATAACAAACTGAAACAAACAAACAATCAAACCTTTCAAAGTTTGATCGTTTGTAGGCTTGACGCAGTTTAACAGATCAAAAAATGAAAATAATAAACAAGAAAATAATAAGCATAAATGCTAAATAAAGCAAATTCACTTTAGCAAAAGAAAGCAACGAAATTAGGTTATAAAGGCTCAAATTAAGCCTAAATTAAACAAAGTACAAATAACTCCAACAATAGTTGAAGTATTTGAAATAAAATATAAAAATGTACACTCAAACACTCATACACCTGTATAATGTATAATCTTTTGTTTGAGTTAACATGAATAATTCTCACCTGTGTAAGCCCCTGGAGGCTGGTAGCGCTCATCCAGGGACATCTTCAGCACTTTGCGGCTGAGCCGGTCCATTGCCTCCCTCTCAGCGCTGCTGTAGGTCCTCAGGTCAGTCTTTCCCCTCACTGCTTCATCCATACGGTCCTGGTTCCAGCGCATCAGGCCTTCCAGGAGATAGGCCTGGAAATGTGCATCACTGGCACTGGTCCCTAGAGGTTAAATAAAGGCAAATATATGTAATCTATGTATTCAGAACGGCAGAACAGGTTATAAAAGTTTTAAGTTTTTAGCAGGTTATAAAAGTTATAACCTACCTGGGATGAAGCGATTTAAATGGAGGTGGAAAGACTCCAAGGAGGTGGAGCCACGAGCACAGCGATAGCAGCTGAGCTCCACACCACCCTTCTTCACTGTGCCTGTCTTCTGGTACAGAGGGAAGCCCTCTGGGTCCTGAATACAGGTGATGTGCCTCTGCTGGTCTATCCAGATCTGTTGGATGCGCTCGTGGTCCAGCAGTGGTACACCCAGAGTGTCCCTCCCCTTCTCACTGTCCATCTCTTCAATGAGCGCCTTGATCCTCCTGGTGGTCTCCTCCACTCCTCTGGTCCGCTTGCGACAGTGCAGCGCCAACTCCTTCCTGGTGATCAGCTTATCCAGGGCCTTCTCTGAGACTGGACAAGCTCCTCTGGCCTGTAGCTCCCCCTGTTTGGCCAACCGAAGAGCAGCGACATCATCTGGATCCAGCTCAAAGATGCACCTGGAAAGCCGAGTCATGAAGGTGCCGTAGAGCTGATGAGACTCCGTGATGACACCTGCTGCAAAGCGCCGCATGAAGTGCCAAATGTCTAGGCGCACTTGGAGCTCATCCCACTCTGTGAACATGGCTCTGACCTGCGACTGTCCGTGTGCGTGTGGGCTGCAGCAGTCTCTGTCCACATACATGACGGCGGGCGGTGCCACTCCCGCCTCCCTGTACCTCTTCATGAGACCCGCCGCCATGGGCCACAGTCCATGCCCCTCTGCTGCTGTGAGCACTGACACCAACACCTGGCCGTGCTCATTGCCTACATTAGTGCACCAACCAGCAGTGTTGGCAGCAGCACCGGCCAGTTTTTTGGTGACCTATGTAAAAAAAAAACAGTAGAATAAACAAATGTAAGAAAAATGTAAGATAATAACAATTATTATTATTCAAACTTGACTTTTTATACCTTTTTGGTGGAGTCCATCTTGAGGACAGAGCCAAAGACAGAGGTTATTTTGGCCTTGACCTCAGGTAGCCGCGAGAGGACGTCCCTGGCATACACAGACAGCAGCCACTTGGGTTTGGGGATGGGTGGGAGGGGCGGAGGCGCAGAAAAGACTGGAGGCTCAATGATGGAGGAGTCTGTGAAGGGCTCACAGACAGTGAGGTACTCCAGCGTCCGCTGTGACCACGCTGAGGTGTGCTGCTCCTGAAGCTTTTTGTGAAGCTGCGTGACAGTGTTGCCCCGGGTCCTCTCCCGCATCATTATGACTACACGGTAGTCACACGTGTACCTACAGACAGTCAAATAATTCTGTTCAGTGCCACATCTTGTTATTTCAATGTTAATGTCAGTAAAGCAATGTATTTGATTTTATACAGTACAACAAATTACAGTGCATTGCTCTAAATATGAATGTGTTCTACCTGTATGTCAGAATAGCGGGGAATTTTCTGCGGTGTCCCATGTCGAGCTGTCCCAGGATGTCTTCAGACCAGGCTGGATACTTCTTCTTGCACCCTTTGCACTCCAGATACTCTGTGGCCATGTCATACCACCCGTCTATGTCCAGGACCTTGCGCACAGTGCGATAAAGGCCAGCAGCTGTCAGCTTGTGGTTATTGCAGGCTGGCTTGACACAGACAAGTGGAATGGACCACATCTTCAGTGGCATCCAGAGGAAAAGAGGGCGGCAGAAGAAGATATCAGGAGAAGCAGGGGGCTGGGTGAAGACGGTCGGGGGCTGGGGAGGGTACCACCAGAAGTTGGGATGTGGCGTCAGCTCAGGCTTCCCTGTTTTTGTGTTGGCCCTGAACAGAGTCTTCCCGATCCAGTCCTGCTGGAAAGATGGGAGTTGCTCATTCCAGTGGACAGGAAGCTCTGCAGGCGAATGGGATACCTGGTCAGGGGTCCACAATGCTGGAGGAGCAGGAGCAGGGGCAGGAGCACGAGCCGGGGCAGGAGCACGAGCCGGGGCAGGAGCAGGGCCTCTCGAGGCCGCAGTGGCTGGAGCGTAAAAAGACACAACATAATTATCTTATTGTTTTAGACTTTCACTGCATGACTTTCTCATCTCTGCTGGACAGCTACTGCGGTTACAAGGTTTAGTGCAAAGCATGTATGATTAGTAGACAGGCGACATGATGATGAAACGATGGAAGGAAGCAGTGAAAATCATCCTGTTTTTAACCCAAGCACCATTAGGACAAATACAAGAAGAAAAATGAGATGGGATCAGCCAAGTGTGAAGCAAAGCAGCCCAAACACTGTGAGCGCCTCTAACTACAACAGCCACTTATTCCAAGGGGAGTGGGGGACGTGTGAGATGACAAGAATGAGCTTTAGTAAGTGATTATGATAAAAAATGAAATAAAAACCTTTTACATACACCTTTAAATTCCCTTTTTGCTTTGAAGATGTTCACTCAAAGAGTGAATGTAGATTGACACCTGAGAAGTGCCATTCCTCTGTGTTGTAAAATAAAAGAATATGATGTCATTTAAAAAATACTGTTGTCACAGAATTGTTTGTAAAATATTGTTTAAGATTTACATACCTTGAGGAAGTTGCTCCTCAGCTTGTGAGGCTACAGTTGCCATCTCCTCGTCATCTTCCTCCTCAAAAAAATCCCTAGCAGCAGAGTCTGTAAAATAACATAAAACACTAAGCACATGTCACCAACACACTTGTATGCGTTAAAGTGATACTCACCACATGTAAAGAGCCGTCTCCGGGCTGCGGACTCAGACGCAGGAGGGAAACGTGGTCCTGCAGCTGTTGTTTACAAAACACGTATTTTCGTTAGACATATATACTGCATAATATATACTGTAATGACTTATAAGCTTGCAAATCACTTACAGGGTTTGGCTGGAGACAAAATCTTTTGTGCCAGCTGTGAAGCAGATAAATGCTTCCCCCGCGCCAACAGGGTCTTCACGTTGGTAGCCAGCAGTGGCCTGTTCTGAGTGGCAGCAGGTGGAGGAGGAACAGACACAGTGGCAGTGGGCACAGCAGCAGTGGGGGCAGATGCAGCGGGCACAGTGGTGGTGGGCACGTGGGCTGGAGCCTGCCTCTTCAGCACGTATGCTTTGAAAAGGGCCATGTTGGTGTTGGGCCTGGCCTTTGCCTTCTTCAGGTAGGTGATGAGAGCCTGGGCCTCCTTGCTTGGGTCCTCATACACCTCCTTCATTGACCTACCCTTAAAATCACCAAACTCCACCATCAGACATCCAGAGTCTCCCGTCCTCTGGGCCTCCTGCAGCATGGCCTGTTTTTTCTGATACACCTCCACAGCCTCGCCTACCTCCCTGATCTGCGAGGTGTATCTGAGGAACATGTGTTTGTTGGCCGACAGCGGGTTGTCCCTCTCCTCCTCCCCCAAAATGCTGCTGACCAGATACACGGCATACCCCAGTGAGTTTTCCAGCAGCCACAGGAACCTCTGGCCCTGGTGTTTCCCAAACTGGATCTTGCAGTGAGCCAGAACCAGGAACTGGTCTCCAGGATTCCCTCCATTCTGCCTCACAAAGGCAGTGGCCTCAGCCAGGACCTCCTCCTTACACCTGGCCCTCCCTGCCACCACGATCTGACTCCTATTGGCCTCCTCAGTTGGCCCCATTAGGAGTCGACCCTCAGAGGTTTTTCGGAAAACCGGGTATGCATACATAATCTGAAAGGACACAGGCATAACAGAACGTTACATAGCTGTCATAACTGAAAGTATTTTACTACACCATTTGGTTTTAATGTAATTAATTAATGATCATATGTTTTATGAATTGATTTTACCAGCATTATTGTTATTTTATACAACTGTGAATCACTTTGAATTGCCTTGTGTACAAATTGTGCTCTACAAATAAACTGTCTTGATTGCGTATATGACTGTAAATCATTTAATAATTGAAACACTGGATTTATAAAACCTTTCAGCATTCAATGAACTTACAATGGTGGGCTTAATTCATTTACAAATCATTCACTGCTGCCCTGGAGTCGCTAAGTAATTGTAGTAGCATCTTATCATATTTAGCTATGTTGTACTACCCACAGTATCTTGACAGCATCAAGGCCGGGATGTAACTATTATTTTATACATAAAATAGTTCTTGGTACAATCTTGCTGGTATCATGAAATGCATAAATCGTTTTGTTTTGTTTAGCTTTTGTGGCATATCTTTTATAACATAGTTGAGAATCATCTTTATACAAAGTTTGGTATATCAAATCCTGAAACCTAAAAAATTATTGGTGATTTAAAAAAAAAAAACATTGTTTTTGCCTATTCATGTCTTTTTAAATAAAATAATAATCATAATAATAAATGAGTCCTGGTGTCCTCTACAGAGGACATAGTATCATAGTATAACATATATATGAATAAAACATTATTTAAAAAAAAAAAAAAGTTTTTTGTAAAAAATGTTCTTATGCATTATCAAAATAATGTAATGACACAAAAAATAACATAGCTTAATTAGCGGCCGGCTAATTAACTTGACAGTAGTGACATGTTTT
>NC_140212.1:28703760-28708760 GCF_951802725.1 Rutilus rutilus | reverse complement strand
ATTCCGACTCCGATTTGAACTCGGATCGCTGGATCCCAGAGTGCTAACCATTACGCCATGGAACCAACACACCCCGACACCTGGCCGCCTGAAAGGCAGAAAGCGATGAGGCTATGTGGAATCAGGTAGAAAGGAGGTGGAGTTTGGTCACTGGACCCCCTCGACCAAAAGGCACAGACACGGTTCCCTGCCGAAACCCGGGATTGAACCAGGGACCTTTAGATCTTCAGTCTAACGCTCTCCCAACTGAGCTATTTCGGCCAGGCGAGCAGGTGGTTAAGCCAGCAGAGATTTCTGGGAGACCGTCCGTCACTTTCGAGATGAGCAGAGCTGAAGGCCTGATTAGCTGAAGGTCCGAGAGAAGAACAGTGGCCCGTACGGGGATCGAACCCGCGACCTTGGCGTTATTAGCACCACGCTCTAACCAACTGAGCTAACCGGCCTCGCTCTTACTGTTTTTATCCCCAATTTCTCCGAAATATCCTGGTTTCCCTAATCAGGCTGAAGAGATTAATAGCAAAGCCTAAGAACGGGCTCGTCCGGGATTTGAACCCGGGACCTCTCGCACCCAAAGCGAGAATCATACCCCTAGACCAACGAGCCAACACAGATGCCCGTCCTGCTGCTGCCTGGCCACAAACATTTCCGCTTGCATGGCTTAAAGCGCAATATTTTAATTAAATCTACAATCAAATGGTAGCCAGTGCAAAGTTGCCAGCACAGAGGAAATACGGTCTCTTTTCTTTGTGGCCACTGGCAATCGCGCTGCAGCACCTGCACACATGCTAGGGATCGCTCCTCGACTTTGTCTTTGAGAGCGATGGACTCCTGCTCTCCATCGCCAAGGGGAATTAGCTCAAGTGGTAGAGAACGGGCTCGTCCGGGATTTGAACCCGGGACCTCTCGCACCCAAAGCGAGAATCATACCCCTAGACCAACGAGCCAACACAGATGCCCGTCCTGCTGCTGCCTGGCCGCAAACATTTCCGCTTGCATGGCTTAAAGCGCAATATTTTAATTAAATCTACAATCAAATGGTAGCCAGTGCAAAGTTGCCAGCACAGAGGAAATACGGTCTCTTTTCTTTGTGGCCATTGGCAATCGCGCTGCAGCACCTGCACACATGCTAGGGATCGCTCCTCGACTTTGTCTTTGAGAGCGATGGACTCCTGCTCTCCATTGCCAAGGGGAATTAGCTCAAATGGTAGAGCGCTCGCTTAGCATGCGAGAGGTAGCGGGATCGATGCCCGCATTCTCCATGTGGCGTAACTCCCTAGATGAGCTTTTGAGGCTCACTGCTGCCGAAAAGTTTTTTCCGACGAGGGCCTGCGCACATTCCTGGCAAAAGCAGGTCCCACCGAGATTTGAACTCGGATCGCTGGATTCAGAGTCCAGAGTGCTAACCATTACACCATGGAACCTTGGCGTGACCCACCTTTTCCCACAGAGCAGCAGAGAGTTAAGTCATTCAGCCTAGAAGCGCGATAGCAAGGAGCAAGTGAAGCCTTTGCTTTTTAAGCCCATGTTTCCCCGATTCCGACTCCGATTTGAACTCGGATCGCTGGATCCCAGAGTGCTAACCATTACGCCATGGAACCAACACACCCCGACACCTGGCCGCCTGAAAGGCAGAAAGCGATGAGGCTATGTGGAATCAGGTAGAAAGGAGGTGGAGTTTGGTCACTGGACCCCCTCGACCAAAAGGTACAGACACGGTTCCCTGCCGAAACCCGGGATTGAACCAGGGACCTTTAGATCTTCAGTCTAACGCTCTCCCAACTGAGCTATTTCGGCCAGGCGAGCAGGTGGTTAAGCCAGCAGAGATTTCTGGGAGACCGTCCGTCACTTTCGAGATGAGCAGAGCTGAAGGCCTGATTAGCTGAAGGTCCGAGAGAAAAACAGGGGCCCGTACGGGGATCGAACCCGCGACCTTGGCGTTATTAGCACCACGCTCTAACCAACTGAGCTAACCGGCCTCGCTCTTACTGTTTTTATCCCCAATTTCTCCGAAATATCCTGGTTTCCCTAATCAGGCTGAAGAGATTAATAGCAAAGCCTAAGAACGGGCTCGTCCGGGATTTGAACCCGGGACCTCTCGCACCCAAAGCGAGAATCATACCCCTAGACCAACGAGCCAACGCTTGCATGGCTTAAAGCGCAATATTTTAATTAAATCTACAATCAAATGGTAGCCAGTGCAAAGTTGCCAGCACAGAGGAAATACGGTCTCTTTTCTTTGTGGCCACTGGCAATCGCGCTGCAGCACCTGCACACATGCTAGGGATCGCTCCTCGACTTTGTCTTTGAGAGCGATGGACTCCTGCTCTCCATCGCCAAGGGGAATTAGCTCAAGTGGTAGAGAACGGGCTCGTCCGGGATTTGAACCCGGGACCTCTCGCACCCAAAGCGAGAATCATACCCCTAGACCAACGAGCCAACACAGATGCCCGTCCTGCTGCTGCCTGGCCGCAAACATTTCCGCTTGCATGGCTTAAAGCGCAATATTTTAATTAAATCTACAATCAAATGGTAGCCAGTGCAAAGTTGCCAGCACAGAGGAAATACGGTCTCTTTTCTTTGTGGCCATTGGCAATCGCGCTGCAGCACCTGCACACATGCTAGGGATCGCTCCTCGACTTTGTCTTTGAGAGCGATGGACTCCTGCTCTCCATTGCCAAGGGGAATTAGCTCAAATGGTAGAGCGCTCGCTTAGCATGCGAGAGGTAGCGGGATCGATGCCCGCATTCTCCATGTGGCGTAACTCCCTAGATGAGCTTTTGAGGCTCACTGCTGCCGAAAAGTTTTTTCCGACGAGGGCCTGCGCACATTCCTGGCAAAAGCAGGTCCCACCGAGATTTGAACTCGGATCGCTGGATTCAGAGTCCAGAGTGCTAACCATTACACCATGGAACCTTGGCGTGACCCACCTTTTCCCACAGAGCAGCAGAGAGTTAAGTCATTCAGCCTAGAAGCGCGATAGCAAGGAGCAAGTGAAGCCTTTGCTTTTTAAGCCCATGTTTCCCCGATTCCGACTCCGATTTGAACTCGGATCGCTGGATCCCAGAGTGCTAACCATTACGCCATGGAACCAACACACCCCGACACCTGGCCGCCTGAAAGGCAGAAAGCGATGAGGCTATGTGGAATCAGGTAGAAAGGAGGTGGAGTTTGGTCACTGGACCCCCTCGACCAAAAGGCACAGACACGGTTCCCTGCCGAAACCCGGGATTGAACCAGGGACCTTTAGATCTTCAGTCTAACGCTCTCCCAACTGAGCTATTTCAGCCAGGCGAGCAGGTGGTTAAGCCAGCAGAGATTTCTGGGAGACCGTCCGTCACTTTCGAGATGAGCAGAGCTGAAGGCCTGATTAGCTGAAGGTCCGAGAGAAAAACAGTGGCCCGTACGGGGATCGAACCCGCGACCTTGGCGTTATTAGCACCACGCTCTAACCAACTGAGCTAACCGGCCTCGCTCTTACTGTTTTTATCCCCAATTTCTCCGAAATATCCTGGTTTCCCTAATCAGGCTGAAGAGATTAATAGCAAAGCCTAAGAACGGGCTCGTCCGGGATTTGAACCCGGGACCTCTCGCACCCAAAGCGAGAATCATACCCCTAGACCAACGAGCCAACACAGATGCCCGTCCTGCTGCTGCCTGGCCGCAAACATTTCCGCTTGCATGGCTTAAAGCGCAATATTTTAATTAAATCTACAATCAAATGGTAGCCAGTGCAAAGTTGCCAGCACAGAGGAAATACGGTCTCTTTTCTTTGTGGCCACTGGCAATCGCGCTGCAGCACCTGCACACATGCTAGGGATCGCTCCTCGACTTTGTCTTTGAGAGCGATGGACTCCTGCTCTCCATCGCCAAGGGGAATTAGCTCAAGTGGTAGAGAACGGGCTCGTCCGGGATTTGAACCCGGGACCTCTCGCACCCAAAGCGAGAATCATACCCCTAGACCAACGAGCCAACACAGATGCCCGTCCTGCTGCTGCCTGGCCGCAAACATTTCCGCTTGCATGGCTTAAAGCGCAATATTTTAATTAAATCTACAATCAAATGGTAGCCAGTGCAAAGTTGCCAGCACAGAGGAAATACGGTCTCTTTTCTTTGTGGCCATTGGCAATCGCGCTGCAGCACCTGCACACATGCTAGGGATCGCTCCTCGACTTTGTCTTTGAGAGCGATGGACTCCTGCTCTCCATTGCCAAGGGGAATTAGCTCAAATGGTAGAGCGCTCGCTTAGCATGCGAGAGGTAGCGGGATCGATGCCCGCATTCTCCATGTGGCGTAACTCCCTAGATGAGCTTTTGAGGCTCACTGCTGCCGAAAAGTTTTTTCCGACGAGGGCCTGCGCACATTCCTGGCAAAAGCAGGTCCCACCGAGATTTGAACTCGGATCGCTGGATTCAGAGTCCAGAGTGCTAACCATTACACCATGGAACCTTGGCGTGACCCACCTTTTCCCACAGAGCAGCAGAGAGTTAAGTCATTCAGCCTAGAAGCGCGATAGCAAGGAGCAAGTGAAGCCTTTGCTTTTTAAGCCCATGTTTCCCCGATTCCGACTCCGATTTGAACTCGGATCGCTGGATCCCAGAGTGCTAACCATTACGCCATGGAACCAACACACCCCGACACCTGGCCGCCTGAAAGGCAGAAAGCGATGAGGCTATGTGGAATCAGGTAGAAAGGAGGTGGAGTTTGGTCACTGGACCCCCTCGACCAAAAGGCACAGACACGGTTCCCTGCCGAAACCCGGGATTGAACCAGGGACCTTTAGATCTTCAGTCTAACGCTCTCCCAACTGAGCTATTTCAGCCAGGCGAGCAGGTGGTTAAGCCAGCAGAGATTTCTGGGAGACCGTCCGTCACTTTCGAGATGAGCAGAGCTGAAGGCCTGATTAGCTGAAGGTCCGAGAGAAAAACAGTGGCCCGTACGGGGATCGAACCCGCGACCTTGGCGTTATTAGCACCACGCTCTAACCAACTGAGCTAACCGGC
>NC_140212.1:28578060-28585560 GCF_951802725.1 Rutilus rutilus | reverse complement strand
GCACGCAAGCGAAAAAGACGCAGAAAACGGGAATACGCGCACAGATTTGCCCTGCAACAATATTCGGGCTATATTCCTGTGCGTTATGGAGGAGTTTTAGTTACATTTGAAACAAGTCACCCTCCGCGGGCTGGGCTCGAACCCGTGTTCTGCGCGACTATAGTGTGTGATCAACTGCGCCTGCGCCTGGTTTAATAAAACAAATAAAAATGTTTCTTCAAATATGTTTTTGTGTGTGTGGGATTGATTGATATGATTTATCAGATTTATTTTAGGACACTTCAAATGTTTTATTAAAATTTATTAAAATACACAAATATTGAAATGACACTTCAAATGTAAAATGTTTTATTAAAATGAATACACACAAATATTGAAATAAGTACACACACACATACAAATATATGTACATACACAAAATATATATAGGACATTATGTACAGATTGCACATTCCAGTCCCAATGCAATTAAAAGCAGCACGATGAATAAGAGTGTGAACAGTATTTATTTACTAAAACTAAGTACAAGACATTAATAAACAACAATAAACAACTAACAATGTATAAATAGAATAGAACATTCTGTAATATAAATGAAACAAACAAGACATAACAGAAAGATGGAAAAAAAAGAACATTAACTGTATTTACACATAGATATGTATTTACAGGTATTTACAAACAATCTTTACTGACATAGATGATGTTTACTTACACATATTTATTTACACTAATGGCTGTACAGGACCAGGTAGGTAAAAAGGTAAGAATATTTACATTTTGACATGTTTACATATTTACAGTCTAGTATTTACAAGACTATTATTATGGAGGTGGCTGTCCAGGTTTTTTCTGCTGGCGCTGTTCTACCAGCCACTCCTCTAAAGATTTGCCACCAGAGACACTGGGGCAAAACGTGGCACTGCCGAAGCGGCTGTGGCCGAACTCCTTAGTTTTGGGCTTGCCACACTTAGAGCATTTGTTATATGCCACTTCACGGACATATTTCCTTCTGTGGGCTCCACTGGCCTCCTCTTCTGCCCTGCGTCGCCTGTTCCTCTGAGTGAAGCGGGACACAGACACCGGGGCAGTGGGAGCAGGAGCCTCTGGTGCGTCAGGAAACACTGGAGTTGGAGCCAGGAGAGGAGCAGCTGAAGGGCCACCTGCAGCTGCTGCCATCATGGTGGGCACAGGGTTCAATAAAATGAACTGGGGCAGTGGCACAGGAACTGGGGGAGGAGTAGGAGCTGCTGGGGTAATGGGCCGCACAATTGTAGCACTGGCAGGTCGTTTGCCCGGCCGTAGCTTAGGAGCCTGTCCCGCTCTGTTAGGAGGAAGGACAAACTCGTGCCGGACCCCTGATGTGGAGGGAACTGGGGGAGGAGTAGGAGCTGCTGGGGTAATGGGCCGCACAATTGTAGCACTGGCAGGTCGTTTGCCCGGCCGTAGCTTAGGAGCCTGTCCCGCTCTGTTAGGAGGAAGGACAAACTCGTGCCGGGCCCCTGATGTGGAGGGAGCCTCATCCAGCCTTTCCCGCGGAGCAGGAAGCTGTGAGCTGGCCACAGCGATGCGGTCTTCTGCAGCAAGGCCCTGGGAAAGGACAGTCACTTCCTGGGTGTTCTCCCTTCGATTAAACCTGCAATCAAAAAATGTATTCATTATAAATAACTGCTATCCCTTTCTTTCAAATGTCAATGTAAAACCATGCTTACCACTGAGTGAGAGTCCTCTGATTCAGTACAAACAGCTGAAGTGACGTGGCCTCCATCAGAGTGTGGCAGTTCAGCACCAGGTCTCGGATGTGGTGGTAATCGTTGAGCACCTTAGTCCAACGAGGAAGACGGACTCCATCTTTCTTAGTTGGGGACTTGTGCAGTGCACACAGTTTGATGCACATGGCCTCAACTAAGCGACTGGTGCTGGGCCACTGAGCCGGCCCCCCAGGATGACCGATCAGGCACCTCTTCACACTCTCCACACCTGGTGTCACTCCTGTGTTTTTCGGAGCCTTGAAGCGTCCGTGGGTCAGTTTGGGCTGGTGTCTGGGCTGATAGTGGATCCTCCTCTTGTCCCCATCAGGAAGAGCAGTCCACAGACGGATGACCTCTGTGACCTGCTGCTCATCCAGGTAGAGTGCCTGACGGAGGGACACCAGGTACTCAGCCAGATCCTGCACCTTATCCCAGCCCGCAACGCCATCGGGTCCAAGAACAGGAGCCTGCAGGGAAGCATTACAATAACAATACACAGCATGTTAAATGTCAGAGTGTAAAAGCAAAAAGAAACTAATAATGAGCAGCTTACTTACAGGAGCCTGGTCTGCAACACTGGACCCAGTTGATGTTGCAGGAGCAGAGGCAGCACTTGGCTGGACAGAAGGCTGTGGAGGAGACTGCAGAGGAGGGTGAACAGGGCGCTGCAGAGGAGGGTGTAGAAGAGGCAGAGAAGGGCACTGCTGAGGAGACTGCAGAGGAAGCTGGACAGAGTGCAGAAGAGGCTGAGCAGGGCGCAGAGAAGGAGATTGCAGAGGAGGCTGGGCAGGGCGCAGAAGAGGAGATTGCAGAGGAGGCTGGGCAGGGCGCAGAAGAGGAGATTGCAGAGGAGGCTGGGCAGGGCGCAGAAGAGGAGACTGCAGAGGAGGCTGGGCAGGGCGCAGAAGAGGAGACTGCAGAGGAGGCTGGGCAGGGCGCTGCAGTCCTTGGCTGGATGTGGGTGGCTGTAGTGAGGATGGTCCTGGTGCAGAGGGACAGGGGTTGAAGGTCTGGGGGCCGCTGCTGTGGACTCGGACAGTCTCAAAGGGGTCATAGAGGACTGGCACTGTGAGATCCTCAGGTTCCTCCTCAACGAAGCCTTCGTCCTGCACCACCTCATCATCCATCTGCTCAACCAGCCGATCCTCCTCTTCTGGGTTATCCATAATAGTCAGGGATTTCCCAGACTGACTGTACAGATACTCCATACCCAGCAGCTCCCCTGCAAAAGAACACACATACAAAGCACATTCACATTATTATAGCTGTAGTGGCTATTTGTCCATAACAAACTGAAACAAACAAACAATCAAACCTTTCAAAGTTTGATCGTTTGTAGGCTTGACGCAGTTTAACAGATCAAAAAATGAAAATAATAAACAAGAAAATAATAAGCATAAATGCTAAATAAAGCAAATTCACTTTAGCAAAAGAAAGCAACGAAATTAGGTTATAAAGGCTCAAATTAAGCCTAAATTAAACAAAGTACAAATAACTCCAACAATAGTTGAAGTATTTGAAATAAAATATAAAAATGTACACTCAAACACTCATACACCTGTATAATGTATAATCTTTTGTTTGAGTTAACATGAATAATTCTCACCTGTGTAAGCCCCTGGAGGCTGGTAGCGCTCATCCAGGGACATCTTCAGCACTTTGCGGCTGAGCCGGTCCATTGCCTCCCTCTCAGCGCTGCTGTAGGTCCTCAGGTCAGTCTTTCCCCTCACTGCTTCATCCATCCGGTCCTGGTTCCAGCGCATCAGGCCTTCCAGGAGATAGGCCTGGAAATGTGCATCACTGGCACTGGTCCCTAGAGGTTAAATAAAGGCAAATATATGTAATCTATGTATTCAGAACGGCAGAACAGGTTATAAAAGTTTTAAGTTTTTAGCAGGTTATAAAAGTTATAACCTACCTGGGATGAAGCGATTTAAATGGAGGTGGAAAGACTCCAAGGAGGTGGAGCCACGAGCACAGCGATAGCAGCTGAGCTCCACACCACCCTTCTTCACTGTGCCTGTCTTCTGGTACAGAGGGAAGCCCTCTGGGTCCTGAATACAGGTGATGTGCCTCTGCTGGTCTATCCAGATCTGTTGGATGCGCTCGTGGTCCAGCAGTGGTACACCCAGAGTGTCCCTCCCCTTCTCACTGTCCATCTCTTCAATGAGCGCCTTGATCCTCCTGGTGGTCTCCTCCACTCCTCTGGTCCGCTTGCGACAGTGCAGCGCCAACTCCTTCCTGGTGATCAGCTTATCCAGGGCCTTCTCTGAGACTGGACAAGCTCCTCTGGCCTGTAGCTCCCCCTGTTTGGCCAACCGAAGAGCAGCGACATCATCTGGATCCAGCTCAAAGATGCACCTGGAAAGCCGAGTCATGAAGGTGCCGTAGAGCTGATGAGACTCCGTGATGACACCTGCTGCAAAGCGCCGCATGAAGTGCCAAATGTCTAGGCGCACTTGGAGCTCATCCCACTCTGTGAACATGGCTCTGACCTGCGACTGTCCGTGTGCGTGTGGGCTGCAGCAGTCTCTGTCCACATACATGACGGCGGGCGGTGCCACTCCCGCCTCCCTGTACCTCTTCATGAGACCCGCCGCCATGGGCCACAGTCCATGCCCCTCTGCTGCTGTGAGCACTGACACCAACACCTGGCCGTGCTCATTGCCTACATTAGTGCACCAACCAGCAGTGTTGGCAGCAGCACCGGCCAGTTTTTTGGTGACCTATGTAAAAAAAAAACAGTAGAATAAACAAATGTAAGAAAAATGTAAGATAATAACAATTATTATTATTCAAACTTGACTTTTTATACCTTTTTGGTGGAGTCCATCTTGAGGACAGAGCCAAAGACAGAGGTTATTTTGGCCTTGACCTCAGGTAGCCGCGAGAGGACGTCCCTGGCATACACAGACAGCAGCCACTTGGGTTTGGGGATGGGTGGGAGGGGCGGAGGCGCAGAAAAGACTGGAGGCTCAATGATGGAGGAGTCTGTGAAGGGCTCACAGACAGTGAGGTACTCCAGCGTCCGCTGTGACCACGCTGAGGTGTGCTGCTCCTGAAGCTTTTTGTGAAGCTGCGTGACAGTGTTGCCCCGGGTCCTCTCCCGCATCATTATGACTACACGGTAGTCACACGTGTACCTACAGACAGTCAAATAATTCTGTTCAGTGCCACATCTTGTTATTTCAATGTTAATGTCAGTAAAGCAATGTATTTGATTTTATACAGTACAACAAATTACAGTGCATTGCTCTAAATATGAATGTGTTCTACCTGTATGTCAGAATAGCGGGGAATTTTCTGCGGTGTCCCATGTCGAGCTGTCCCAGGATGTCTTCAGACCAGGCTGGATACTTCTTCTTGCACCCTTTGCACTCCAGATACTCTGTGGCCATGTCATACCACCCGTCTATGTCCAGGACCTTGCGCACAGTGCGATAAAGGCCAGCAGCTGTCAGCTTGTGGTTATTGCAGGCTGGCTTGACACAGACAAGTGGAATGGACCACATCTTCAGTGGCATCCAGAGGAAAAGAGGGCGGCAGAAGAAGATATCAGGAGAAGCAGGGGGCTGGGTGAAGACGGTCGGGGGCTGGGGAGGGTACCACCAGAAGTTGGGATGTGGCGTCAGCTCAGGCTTCCCTGTTTTTGTGTTGGCCCTGAACAGAGTCTTCCCGATCCAGTCCTGCTGGAAAGATGGGAGTTGCTCATTCCAGTGGACAGGAAGCTCTGCAGGCGAATGGGATACCTGGTCAGGGGTCCACAATGCTGGAGGAGCAGGAGCAGGAGCAGGGGCAGGAGCACGAGCCGGGGCAGGAGCACGAGCCGGGGCAGGAGCAGGGCCTCTCGAGGCCGCAGTGGCTGGAGCGTAAAAAGACACAACATAATTATCTTATTGTTTTAGACTTTCACTGCATGACTTTCTCATCTCTGCTGGACAGCTACTGCGGTTACAAGGTTTAGTGCAAAGCATGTATGATTAGTAGACAGGCGACATGATGATGAAACGATGGAAGGAAGCAGTGAAAATCATCCTGTTTTTAACCCAAGCACCATTAGGACAAATACAAGAAGAAAAATGAGATGGGATCAGCCAAGTGTGAAGCAAAGCAGCCCAAACACTGTGAGCGCCTCTAACTACAACAGCCACTTATTCCAAGGGGAGTGGGGGACGTGTGAGATGACAAGAATGAGCTTTAGTAAGTGATTATGATAAAAAATGAAATAAAAACCTTTTACATACACCTTTAAATTCCCTTTTTGCTTTGAAGATGTTCACTCAAAGAGTGAATGTAGATTGACACCTGAGAAGTGCCATTCCTCTGTGTTGTAAAATAAAAGAATATGATGTCATTTAAAAAATACTGTTGTCACAGAATTGTTTGTAAAATATTGTTTAAGATTTACATACCTTGAGGAAGTTGCTCCTCAGCTTGTGAGGCTACAGTTGCCATCTCCTCGTCATCTTCCTCCTCAAAAAAATCCCTAGCAGCAGAGTCTGTAAAATAACATAAAACACTAAGCACATGTCACCAACACACTTGTATGCGTTAAAGTGATACTCACCACATGTAAAGAGCCGTCTCCGGGCTGCGGACTCAGACGCAGGAGGGAAACGTGGTCCTGCAGCTGTTGTTTACAAAACACGTATTTTCGTTAGACATATATACTGCATAATATATACTGTAATGACTTATAAGCTTGCAAATCACTTACAGGGTTTGGCTGGAGACAAAATCTTTTGTGCCAGCTGTGAAGCAGATAAATGCTTCCCCCGCGCCAACAGGGTCTTCACGTTGGTAGCCAGCAGTGGCCTGTTCTGAGTGGCAGCAGGTGGAGGAGGAACAGACACAGTGGCAGTGGGCACAGCAGCAGTGGGGGCAGATGCAGCGGGCACAGTGGTGGTGGGCACGTGGGCTGGAGCCTGCCTCTTCAGCACGTATGCTTTGAAAAGGGCCATGTTGGTGTTGGGCCTGGCCTTTGCCTTCTTCAGGTAGGTGATGAGAGCCTGGGCCTCCTTGCTTGGGTCCTCATACACCTCCTTCATTGACCTACCCTTAAAATCACCAAACTCCACCATCAGACATCCAGAGTCTCCCGTCCTCTGGGCCTCCTGCAGCATGGCCTGTTTTTTCTGATACACCTCCACAGCCTCGCCTACCTCCCTGATCTGCGAGGTGTATCTGAGGAACATGTGTTTGTTGGCCGACAGCGGGTTGTCCCTCTCCTCCTCCCCCAAAATGCTGCTGACCAGATACACGGCATACCCCAGTGAGTTTTCCAGCAGCCACAGGAACCTCTGGCCCTGGTGTTTCCCAAACTGGATCTTGCAGTGAGCCAGAACCAGGAACTGGTCTCCAGGATTCCCTCCATTCTGCCTCACAAAGGCAGTGGCCTCAGCCAGGACCTCCTCCTTACACCTGGCCCTCCCTGCCACCACGATCTGACTCCTATTGGCCTCCTCAGTTGGCCCCATTAGGAGTCGACCCTCAGAGGTTTTTCGGAAAACCGGGTATGCATACATAATCTGAAAGGACACAGGCATAACAGAACGTTACATAGCTGTCATAACTGAAAGTATTTTACTACACCATTTGGTTTTAATGTAATTAATTAATGATCATATGTTTTATGAATTGATTTTACCAGCATTATTGTTATTTTATACAACTGTGAATCACTTTGAATTGCCTTGTGTACAAATTGTGCTCTACAAATAAACTGTCTTGATTGCGTATATGACTGTAA
>NC_140212.1:28565560-28570560 GCF_951802725.1 Rutilus rutilus | reverse complement strand
CGAGGACACTCATTTCCTGTTTCTTCTGCTGCCTTTGAAACCTGAAAATAAATTACATGTATTATATATATATATGTTTATAGAAGTATTCAGTTAATTTGAAGCAAATAATGTGCCTTGCTTACCACTGAATGAGTGTCTTCTGGTTTAGCTCAAACAGCTGGATCATTGTTTCATCCATTAGCCTGCGATTGTTAAGCACCAGCTCTCGGATGTGGTGGTAATCCGAGAGGATTTTAGACCACCTGGGGGTGCAAACTCCAGCCTTCTTGGTCGGCGACTTGTGTAAAGCACACAGCTTTGTACAAATGGCCTCAACCAAGCGGCTGGTGCTGGGCCACTGTGCTGGACCCCCGGGATGTCCAATCAGACACCGTTTCACACTCTCCACACCCGGTGTGACTCCGGACCGCTTCGGTGCCTTAAAGCGCCCATGTGTCAGCTGAGGCTGATGTCGAGGCTGATAGTTGACCCGCTGTTTGTCTGTGTCATGGAGAGCTGTCCACAGCTGGATGGCCTCTGTCACCTGCAGGTCAGTGAGGTAAGGAGCCTCACGAAGACCAACCAGGTAACCAGCCAGATCCTGGACCTTGTCCCACCCAGCGATGCCATCGGGCCCAATGACTGCTCCCTAGTAAATTCAGATTCTTGTTAATATATGTGGAATAAAATGAGATTGAAATTAAATAAAGCCCTTAAAGTGTCTTACCTGAGTTTCGTCGGAGAGACTGCTTCCAGTGTCAGATGGCTGTGACAACACTGAAGGCGCAGGGGCAAGATGCTGTCCTTCTCTAGATGATGTGGATGGCTCAGCCAGGGACACGTCAGCCATTGATACGTCAGCCAGTGATGCTGGGGACTGAGGCTGAGGCACAGATGAGGGGCTGTTTGCGAGATCACCGCAAGGGTCATTCTCGTACAGCACTGGAACTGTGATGTCCTCCGTGATGTCTTCCTCAAATCCCTCATCTTGCAGGTCTTGGTCATCAATTTCCTCCACCAGCCTGTCTTCATCCTCTGGGTTCTGGAGCACTGGAGTCAGTGTTTTGCCAGTCTGGCTGTAAAGGTACTCTATTCCGAGCAATTCACCTACAAGAATAAAATGGAAAAAAAATTAGTTTTCTTAATATTTTGTCTAGTAAATTTAAGGCTAAATAGATAACTTAGTATAATATTACAAAATAACAAATTAATGAATTTCTTGCCTGTATATGCTCCAGGAGGGCGATAGCGCTCATCCCAGGGCTTCCCAAAGACTGTCTGGCTAAGCTGGTCCACAGCCTCTCTCATGGCACTGCCATATGACCGGATGGAGGACGCTCCTTTTATGGCATCTTCCATCCGGTCATCATTCCAACGCATCAAGCCCTCAAGGAGATAGGCCTGAAAATGCGCATCACTGGCACTGGTTCCTAAAAGTTACATAAATAAAAAAGGTTTTATACGTCACATATGTACAAGATATTTACTACACATGAGATGCTATGAAGTAACTGGTAACATGTAATAGAGTTATGTAACATTAAAAAATGATTGTCGTTATAACCAGAGTTATTAGTGACTTGTCAGGCAAGACAGCTTTGTCAGTGCTTTTATGACATCAGAAAAGAACTGTAATATTACTGTAAATTGTGACATTTATTAATGTGACATTACTTTAATGTAATGGAAGCAGTTACAGTGCTTACATGTTTTACAGAAAAATTTGTAATCCATATGTATGTAATACCTGGAATAAAACGGTTCAGGTGGAGGTGGAATGACTCCAAGGAGGTAGAGCCTCGAGCACACCTGTAGCAGCACAGCTCCACACCGCCTTTCTTCAGTGTCCCCTTCTTTATGTATAGCGGAAAGTGCTCTGGGTCTTGGATACACTGTACGTGCTTCCGCTGTTCTTTCCATATCTGCTGGATCCGTTCGTGGTTCAGAAGTGGAACTCCGAGAGTGTCCTTCCCGTCCGCACTGTCAAACTGATCAATCAGTTTCCCAATCAATATGGTGGTCTCCTCCTCCCCCCTGGTCCTCCTCCGGCAGTGCAGTGCCAACTCCCTCCGGTTAATGCGAGCACTGACCGCCTTTTCTGAGATGTAGCCAGTCTTCTTTGCCGCCAGCTCACCCTCCTTTGCACGGCGAAGAGCAGCCACATCCTCTGGATCCCACTGGAATATGGACATGGACAGACGTGCCATGAAGATCCCGTAGAGCGGATGAGCCTCTGTCGTGACACCTGCAGCAAATCGCCGCATGAAATGCCAGATGTCAAGGCGCACTTCAAGCTCATCCCACTCCGAAAACATGGCCTTAACCTGAGACTGGCCGTGCTGACTGCAGCAATCTCTGTCCACGTACATCACTTTTGGGGATGCCTCTCCTGCCTCTCGGTAGCGTTTCATTAGGCCAGCTGCCATGGGGTCCAGTGCATGTCCCTCGGCGGCTGTTAGGACAGAGATAAGGACTTGGCCGTGTTCGTTACCTACATTTGTGCACCAGGCAGCTGTTCCTGAAGCAGCACCGGCAAGTTTTTTTGTGACCTATTGGGGAAAATAGAAGAGTAAAAAAAAAATATATATAACAAAATAAAAACTCATAACTGTTCATTATGTACACGCACATATCCATTTCTGGACAATTTCTGGATATAAACAGGGCTGTAATACCTTTTTTGTGGAGTCCATCTTGAGAACACAGCCAAAGACGGATGTAATTTTGGCCTTGACCTCGTCCAGTCGCCCCAGAACATCCCTGGCGTACACAGCTAACAGCCACTTAGGTTTAGGTAGGGCAGGTAAAAGGGGAGGCTCAGCAAACACAGGAGGCTGCACAAGGGAGGACCTTGTGAATGGTTCACAGGCAGTCAAGTACTGCAGGACACGCTGTGTCCATGCCTCACTGTGCTGTTCCATCAGCTTCTTGTAGAGCTGAGTCACACTGTTGCCCAGTGTCCTCTCCCTCATCATCCTCACCACCCGGTTGTCACATGAGTATCTAAGGAAACAACAGTATAATCATGCAAATGCTTTGGTTGGAAAAAATAACACAAATAAAAGCGCCTAATGGTTGTGATTATGAATTACCTGTATGTCAGCAAAGCTGGAAACTGACTGCGGTGGCCCATATCCAGCTGTCCCAAGATGTCCTCGTTCCAGGCTGGATACTTTTTTTTGCAGCGTTTGCACTCCAGATACTCAGTGGCAAGGTCATACCACCCATCGATGTCCAAGACCTTGCGCACGGTACGATAAAGTCCTGCCGCAGTAAGTCTGTGCTTACCACAGTCTGGGCGGACGCAGACAAGAGGAAACAACCACATCTTTAGCGGCATCCATAAGAAAATGGGCCGACAAAAGAAGAGGTCGGGTGAGGCGGGTGGCTGGGTGTTTATCAAAGGGGGCTGAGGAGGATACCACCAAAGCTTCAGCTGGGACACTATTTCTGGCTTTCCGGTTCGCAGGTTGGCCTTAAACAGTGTGTTCCGGATCCACTCATGCTGGAAAGGTGGAAGATGATCTTTCCAGTGACCTGGAAGCTCAGCTGGTGGCTGATGATGAGGAAGATCTGGTGTCTGTGCTGTTTCCGCTGATGGAGACGGACCAGCACAGGCCTCTGAGTGAACAGTAACAAAAACAGTATAAGGACGACTGTTTAATTTGATAGTAATATGCCATAAATGCAGCCCACAAACAGCCGGCGAAGCAGTAATTTTGGACAATTATTAATAATAATTATGATTACATTTAGGAATAACAGTGAAGAAAATGGTATTAGTGTTAAGAAGCAAAGAACACAGTGTACACTTTATTGAATATGGGATCAATACAGCTCTTTGAGAATGAGGATTAGATGGAATGGAGACAGGAAAATGAGTCGTGAGGAATTCAGTAAAAAAAGTAATGATGCCCACAGCCCACGGAGCTAAAGAGTGAGTGAGAAGAGCAAGCTTTGTGAAAAAGTTATCCAGTGATTGTTTAGCAACGGGAAAATTAGGAAACGCAAATAAATACACTGACACCTTTGGACATCCTTAAGGTTTGGAAGAAGTGCACTCAAAGAATGCATCCCGCTTGATGATGTCACATAATTCTGTGTTGTAAAAAAAATATATTTAAAAATGTTTATTTATTTATTTTCAAAAATAATGATTCTCAGAGGGTTTCCACAAAACATTCTTATAATATTTGCATTTGTGTCATATGCCACACCTGTATTTAGCTGTGCTTCACATTGTGATGCAGCAAATACCAGCTCCTCATCATCATCTTCAGCAGTGGGAATGGAAGTGCCTGGAGCACAAATGTTAAAACTATTACTGTGATCAATACACGGAGGCAAACATATGTAAGATGTTGCTTACTTACCAGTTGCGAATAGCTGCTTTCGGGCCAAATGTTTGGCTGGGGGTTCTGCTGCCGGAGGAGGTAAAGTGGACTGCAGTAATGGATCTGGAAACAACAAGTGGACAAGTTTGCCATAACGATAAATTAATACATGTAGAACTGCTGTATGGAAAATTCTATATTCACACTCCTACTCACAGGGTTTAACTGGTGACATTAGTTTTTTTGCCAGCTGTGAAGGTGACAAATGTTTGCCACGCGCCAACAGCGCTTTCACAGTGGCGGTCTGCTGTACACCAGTTCGGATGTCTGTAGGTGGAGGTGCAGAGGTACTGGAGGCTGCAGGTGGACGTGCAGAGGAACTGGAGGCTGCAGGTGGACGTGCAGAGGAACTGGAGGCTGCAGGTGGACGTGCAGAGGAACTGGAGGCTGCAGGTGGACGTGCAGAGGAACTGGAGGCTGCAGGTGGACGTGCAGAGGAACTGGAGGCTGCAGGTGGACGTGCAGAGGAACTGGAGGCTGCAGGTGGACGTGCAGGCTGATGTACCCTGGTCCCCATTTCAGAAGCCTGTCTTTTCAGGACATACGCCTTGAAAATGGCCATGTTGGTGTTGGGCCTGGCATCTGCCTTAACCAGGTACCTGATGAGGGCTTCGGCCTCCTTGC
>NC_140212.1:28550560-28558060 GCF_951802725.1 Rutilus rutilus | reverse complement strand
AATATCCTGGTTTCCCTAATCAGGCTGAAGAGATTAAAAGCAAAGCCTAAGAACGGGCTCGTCCGGGATTTGAACCCGGGACCTCTCGCACCCTAAGCGAGAATCATACCCCTAGACCAATGAGCCAACACAGATGCCCCCCCTGCCGCTGCCCGCTTGCACGGCTTAAAGTGCAATATTTGAATTCAATCTTCCACCAAATGGTAGCCAGTGCAAAGTTGCCTGCACAGAGGAAATACGGTCTCTTTTCTTTGTGGCCACTGGAAATCGGGCTGCAGCACCCGCACGGATGCTAGGGATCGCTCCTCGACTTTGTCCCTGAGAGCGATGGACTCCTGCTCTCCATCGTCAAGGGGAATTAGCTCAAATGGTTGAGCGCTCGCTTAGCATAAGAAGGGGCCCAATCTTTGCGCCCCCGCACGCAAGCGAAAAAGACGCAGAAAACGGGAATGTACCCACAAATTTCCCCTGCAACATTATTATGGCTTTATTCCTGTGCGTTATGGAGGAGTTTTAGTTACATGTGAAACAAGTCACTCTCCGCGGGCTGGATTCGAACCTCTGTTTTGCGTGCGATCAACTGCGCCTGCGTCTTCATTTAATTATCTATGACATCATTATATTGGTTGATATTTTGTGTGTATTATAGTTTAATGTTTATGGTTTAATCAAATTAAGATATGATTTGATTGACCTGATTTATCAATTTGTTTTAAGACACTTCAAATGTTTTATTAAATGTTTTTTGTGTATATAATTTTTTTATTACATGTTGTTTATGGTTTAATAAAATGAATAAAATTGTTTCTTCAAATAGCCTATGTGTTTTTTTGTGAGGGATATGATTTGATTGATATGATTTAACAGATTTATTTTAAGGCACTTCAAATGTTTTATTAAAATGAATACACACAAATATTTAAATGACACTTCAAATGTAAAATGTTTTATTAAAATGAATACACACAAATATTGAAATGAGTACACAGACACATATATATGTACATACACACTGGACACATGTAGAGTAATATATACAAAATATATACAGGAAAGAAACCAATTGTTTATTGAGGAGGTGGAGTTTGGTGCTGGCGCTGTTCTGCCAACCAGTCATCTAAAGATTTGCCATTTGAGGCAGCCAAGCAAAATGTGGCATTACCATATCGGCTATGGCCAAACTCTTTGGTTTTGGGCTGCCCACATTTGCTGCACATGTTAAAGGTAACCCCTCGCACATACTTCCTCTTACGGACTCCGCTTTCCGTCTCCTGGGCCCGCCGGCGCCGGTTCCTCTGGGTGTAACGGGACACAGGTGCAGCGGACACAGGTGCAGCAGACACAGGTGCAGCAGACACAGGAGCAGGCGGAGCTGGGCCTGCACCGGATGTTGACGCACTGGAAGGGGGAATCACCATTGACACGGTCATGTCTGGGTTAAGGACTAGTGACAATGACCCAGGTGCTGAAATGGGCTGCACAAGTCCTGATGCTGTGGGGGCAGGTGCAATGGGGCACACCATGGTGGTGGCAGCAGCGGGCCGTCGACCTGGTCGCAGAAGAGGAGCCTGTCCTTCTCGATTTGGCGGAAAGATAAAGGTATGTTTTGGGCCTGAGGTCGATGCCGCTTCATCCAATTTTTCCCTCGGTGGAGGAAGCTGCATATCAGCCACAGCAATTGGGTCAGGTGGAGTCAGTCCCTGAGCGAGGACACTCATTTCCTGTTTCTTCTGCTGCCTTTGAAACCTGAAAATAAATTACATGTATTATATATATATATGTTTATAGAAGTATTCAGTTAATTTGAAGCAAATAATGTGCCTTGCTTACCACTGAATGAGTGTCTTCTGGTTTAGCTCAAACAGCTGGATCATTGTTTCATCCATTAGCCTGCGATTGTTAAGCACCAGCTCTCGGATGTGGTGGTAATCCGAGAGGATTTTAGACCACCTGGGGGTGCAAACTCCAGCCTTCTTGGTCGGCGACTTGTGTAAAGCACACAGCTTTGTACAAATGGCCTCAACCAAGCGGCTGGTGCTGGGCCACTGTGCTGGACCCCCGGGATGTCCAATCAGACACCGTTTCACACTCTCCACACCCGGTGTGACTCCGGACCGCTTCGGTGCCTTAAAGCGCCCATGTGTCAGCTGAGGCTGATGTCGAGGCTGATAGTTGACCCGCTGTTTGTCTGTGTCATGGAGAGCTGTCCACAGCTGGATGGCCTCTGTCACCTGCAGGTCAGTGAGGTAAGGAGCCTCACGAAGACCAACCAGGTAACCAGCCAGATCCTGGACCTTGTCCCACCCAGCGATGCCATCGGGCCCAATGACTGCTCCCTAGTAAATTCAGATTCTTGTTAATATATGTGGAATAAAATGAGATTGAAATTAAATAAAGCCCTTAAAGTGTCTTACCTGAGTTTCGTCGGAGAGACTGCTTCCAGTGTCAGATGGCTGTGACAACACTGAAGGCGCAGGGGCAAGATGCTGTCCTTCTCTAGATGATGTGGATGGCTCAGCCAGGGACACGTCAGCCATTGATACGTCAGCCAGTGATGCTGGGGACTGAGGCTGAGGCACAGATGAGGGGCTGTTTGCGAGATCACCGCAAGGGTCATTCTCGTACAGCACTGGAACTGTGATGTCCTCCGTGATGTCTTCCTCAAATCCCTCATCTTGCAGGTCTTGGTCATCAATTTCCTCCACCAGCCTGTCTTCATCCTCTGGGTTCTGGAGCACTGGAGTCAGTGTTTTGCCAGTCTGGCTGTAAAGGTACTCTATTCCGAGCAATTCACCTACAAGAATAAAATGGAAAAAAAATTAGTTTTCTTAATATTTTGTCTAGTAAATTTAAGGCTAAATAGATAACTTAGTATAATATTACAAAATAACAAATTAATGAATTTCTTGCCTGTATATGCTCCAGGAGGGCGATAGCGCTCATCCCAGGGCTTCCCAAAGACTGTCTGGCTAAGCTGGTCCACAGCCTCTCTCATGGCACTGCCATATGACCGGATGGAGGACGCTCCTTTTATGGCATCTTCCATCCGGTCATCATTCCAACGCATCAAGCCCTCAAGGAGATAGGCCTGAAAATGCGCATCACTGGCACTGGTTCCTAAAAGTTACATAAATAAAAAAGGTTTTATACGTCACATATGTACAAGATATTTACTACACATGAGATGCTATGAAGTAACTGGTAACATGTAATAGAGTTATGTAACATTAAAAAATGATTGTCGTTATAACCAGAGTTACTAGTGACTTGTCAGGCAAGACAGCTTTGTCAGTGCTTTTATGACATCAGAAAAGAACTGTAATATTACTGTAAATTGTGACATTTATTAATGTGACATTACTTTAATGTAATGGAAGCAGTTACAGTGCTTACATGTTTTACAGAAAAATTTGTAATCCATATGTATGTAATACCTGGAATAAAACGGTTCAGGTGGAGGTGGAATGACTCCAAGGAGGTAGAGCCTCGAGCACACCTGTAGCAGCACAGCTCCACACCGCCTTTCTTCAGTGTCCCCTTCTTTATGTATAGCGGAAAGTGCTCTGGGTCTTGGATACACTGTACGTGCTTCCGCTGTTCTTTCCATATCTGCTGGATCCGTTCGTGGTTCAGAAGTGGAACTCCGAGAGTGTCCTTCCCGTCCGCACTGTCAAACTGATCAATCAGTTTCCCAATCAATATGGTGGTCTCCTCCTCCCCCCTGGTCCTCCTCCGGCAGTGCAGTGCCAACTCCCTCCGGTTAATGCGAGCACTGACCGCCTTTTCTGAGATGTAGCCAGTCTTCTTTGCCGCCAGCTCACCCTCCTTTGCACGGCGAAGAGCAGCCACATCCTCTGGATCCCACTGGAATATGGACATGGACAGACGTGCCATGAAGATCCCGTAGAGCGGATGAGCCTCTGTCGTGACACCTGCAGCAAATCGCCGCATGAAATGCCAGATGTCAAGGCGCACTTCAAGCTCATCCCACTCCGAAAACATGGCCTTAACCTGAGACTGGCCGTGCTGACTGCAGCAATCTCTGTCCACGTACATCACTTTTGGGGATGCCTCTCCTGCCTCTCGGTAGCGTTTCATTAGGCCAGCTGCCATGGGGTCCAGTGCATGTCCCTCGGCGGCTGTTAGGACAGAGATAAGGACTTGGCCGTGTTCGTTACCTACATTTGTGCACCAGGCAGCTGTTCCTGAAGCAGCACCGGCAAGTTTTTTTGTGACCTATTGGGGAAAATAGAAGAGTAAAAAAAAAATATATATAACAAAATAAAAACTCATAACTGTTCATTATGTACACGCACATATCCATTTCTAAAGGGGAGGTAAAAGGGGAGGCTCAGCAAACACAGGAGGCTGCACAAGGGAGGACCTTGTGAATGGTTCACAGGCAGTCAAGTACTGCAGGACACGCTGTGTCCATGCCTCACTGTGCTGTTCCATCAGCTTCTTGTAGAGCTGAGTCACACTGTTGCCCAGTGTCCTCTCCCTCATCATCCTCACCACCCGGTTGTCACATGAGTATCTAAGGAAACAACAGTATAATCATGCAAATGCTTTGGTTGGAAAAAATAACACAAATAAAAGCGCCTAATGGTTGTGATTATGAATTACCTGTATGTCAGCAAAGCTGGAAACTGACTGCGGTGGCCCATATCCAGCTGTCCCAAGATGTCCTCGTTCCAGGCTGGATACTTTTTTTTGCAGCGTTTGCACTCCAGATACTCAGTGGCAAGGTCATACCACCCATCGATGTCCAAGACCTTGCGCACGGTACGATAAAGTCCTGCCGCAGTAAGTCTGTGCTTACCACAGTCTGGGCGGACGCAGACAAGAGGAAACAACCACATCTTTAGCGGCATCCATAAGAAAATGGGCCGACAAAAGAAGAGGTCGGGTGAGGCGGGTGGCTGGGTGTTTATCAAAGGGGGCTGAGGAGGATACCACCAAAGCTTCAGCTGGGACACTATTTCTGGCTTTCCGGTTCGCAGGTTGGCCTTAAACAGTGTGTTCCGGATCCACTCATGCTGGAAAGGTGGAAGATGATCTTTCCAGTGACCTGGAAGCTCAGCTGGTGGCTGATGATGAGGAAGATCTGGTGTCTGTGCTGTTTCCGCTGATGGAGACGGACCAGCATAGGCCTCTGAGTGAACAGTAACAAAAACAGTATAAGGACGACTGTTTAATTTGATAGTAATATGCCATAAATGCAGCCCACAAACAGCCGGCGAAGCAGTAATTTTGGACAATTATTAATAATAATTATGATTACATTTAGGAATAACAGTGAAGAAAATGGTATTAGTGTTAAGAAGCAAAGAACACAGTGTACACTTTATTGAATATGGGATCAATACAGCTCTTTGAGAATGAGGATTAGATGGAATGGAGACAGGAAAATGAGTCGTGAGGAATTCAGTAAAAAAAGTAATGATGCCCACAGCCCACGGAGCTAAAGAGTGAGTGAGAAGAGCAAGCTTTGTGAAAAAGTTATCCAGTGATTGTTTAGCAACGGGAAAATTAGGAAACGCAAATAAATACACTGACACCTTTGGACATCCTTAAGGTTTGGAAGAAGTGCACTCAAAGAATGCATCCCGCTTGATGATGTCACATAATTCTGTGTTGTAAAAAAAATATATTTAAAAATGTTTATTTATTTATTTTCAAAAATAATGATTCTCAGAGGGTTTCCACAAAACATTCTTATAATATTTGCATTTGTGTCATATGCCACACCTGTATTTAGCTGTGCTTCACATTGTGATGCAGCAAATACCAGCTCCTCATCATCATCTTCAGCAGTGGGAATGGAAGTGCCTGGAGCACAAATGTTAAAACTATTACTGTGATCAATACACGGAGGCAAACATATGTAAGATGTTGCTTACTTACCAGTTGCGAATAGCTGCTTTCGGGCCAAATGTTTGGCTGGGGGTTCTGCTGCCGGAGGAGGTAAAGTGGACTGCAGTAATGGATCTGGAAACAACAAGTGGACAAGTTTGCCATAACGATAAATTAATACATGTAGAACTGCTGTATGGAAAATTCTATATTCACACTCCTACTCACAGGGTTTAACTGGTGACATTAGTTTTTTTGCCAGCTGTGAAGGTGACAAATGTTTGCCACGCGCCAACAGCGCTTTCACAGTGGCGGTCTGCTGTACACCAGTTCGGATGTCTGTAGGTGGAGGTGCAGAGGTACTGGAGGCTGCAGGTGGACGTGCAGAGGAACTGGAGGCTGCAGGTGGACGTGCAGAGGAACTGGAGGCTGCAGGTGGACGTGCAGAGGAACTGGAGGCTGCAGGTGGACGTGCAGAGGAACTGGAGGCTGCAGGTGGACGTGCAGAGGAACTGGAGGCTGCAGGTGGACGTGCAGAGGAACTGGAGGCTGCAGGTGGACGTGCAGGCTGATGTACCCTGGTCCCCATTTCAGAAGCCTGTCTTTTCAGGACATACGCCTTGAAAATGGCCATGTTGGTGTTGGGCCTGGCATCTGCCTTAACCAGGTACCTGATGAGGGCTTCGGCCTCCTTGCTCTGGTCCTCAAAAACATCCTTCATGGACCAGCCCTGAAAGTCACCAAACTCCACCATCAAGCAGCCCTGGTCTCCAGTTGCCCGGGCTTCAGCTTGCATTTCCTGCTTCCTCTTATATTTCTCCACTTCTTCTGCCATTTCTCTAATATAAGAAGTGTACTGTAGGAACAGTTGTTTGTTTTCTGACAGGGGGTTTGTCTGCGCTTTCTCACTGGAAATGCTGAGCACCAAATATACTGCGTACCCCAGAGAGTTTTCCAGGAGCCATCTAAAACTCTGACCCTGGTACTTCCCAAACTGAAGTTTGCAGTGAGCCAGTACTAAAAACTGGTCACTGGGATCTCCACCGTTTGTGCAGACAAAATTACTTGCCTCTGCCAGCACCTCCTCCTTTGATTTGGCCCTTCCAGACACCACATTTTCAAGACCCTTCGCCTCCACCGATGGCGCCATGAGGAGACGGTTTGATGTTGCCGACTGGCGGCGAAAAACGGGGTATGCGTACATTTTCTGAAATGAAAATCAGAGAGAGACTATTACCTCTTGCAATCTTAAAGATACTTGTATGTTAACTGTGTAATGATAATTTAACAAGCTACACACCAGGACTTAAATCATGTTTATCAGGCATTTTAGGAGACAAGTCAGTAGGGAAATAAATTATATTTCAATATTCCTATGAAATATTAGATATTATTATGAAAATCTTGACAATTACTACTAACACCCATCATTACACTTCTTTTTTCATTACATGTTAGAAAAAATTAATATGCAAATTAGATACATAGATACATTGTATAAAATGGGAAAACCCGCTTATGGCCATTTTACACACATATTGCATAAAGCAAAATGATATATCAAATTATTCTGTTATATATTTTATAACATAGTTAATACCATTGATACCAAAAAATACCATTGTTTTTGCCTATTCATGTCTT
>NC_140212.1:28515560-28538060 GCF_951802725.1 Rutilus rutilus | reverse complement strand
TATTGAAATGAGTACACAGACACATATATATGTACATACACACTGGACACATGTAGAGTAATATATACAAAATATATACAGGAAAGAAACCAATTGTTTATTGAGGAGGTGGAGTTTGGTGCTGGCGCTGTTCTGCCAACCAGTCATCTAAAGATTTGCCATTTGAGGCAGCCAAGCAAAATGTGGCATTACCATATCGGCTATGGCCAAACTCTTTGGTTTTGGGCTGCCCACATTTGCTGCACATGTTAAAGGTAACCCCTCGCACATACTTCCTCTAGATAGTCCAAGACCGAAAAAAACGTCCTTTCCACCATTGGAGAATGGGTTCGCGGACGGGGGTCCGCGGACGAGCGCGCCGGCCCCCCGAAATTTTTGGGGGGCCGGCCGACGCCGCACGCCGACCCTGCCCGGGCGCCCGACCCGCGCGGGCAGGCGCGAGGGGCCCCAGCGCCCTCGGGGGCCCGACGGGAGGCCCCCGGAGCCCGAGACCCACGGAAGCAGTTCGGCCTTCGTCCTGGGTGGGGCAGCACACGTGACCGGTCCCACTAACCCACTATTTGTCCGTTTGACCACTGTTGTGGGCGGACCCCCCCCCCCCGTCCCACGAAACCACTATTTGTCCAATAACCCACTATATGGCGCAAAAGTCCCGTTGACCCCGCCCCCCGACTCCCAGGCCACGCCCCCATCCCACGAACCCACTATTTGTCCAATAACCCACTATATTGGGAAAATGCCCCCCACCCCCCCCCAACACCCCCCTCACCCCCCCCCCCCGTCCCACGAACCCACTATTTGTCCAATAACCCACTATATTGGGCAAATGCCCCCCTGCCCCCCCCAAACACCCCCCACCACCCCCCCCCCGTCCCACGAACCCATTATTTGTCCAATAACCCACTATATTGGGAAAATGCCCCCCACCCCCCCCCCCAACACCCCCCCCACCCCCCCCGTCCCACGAACCCACTATTTGTCCAATAACCCACTATATTGGGCAAATGCCCCCCACCCCCCCCAAACACCCCCCACCACCCCCCCCCGTCCCACGAACCCATTATTTGTCCAATAACCCACTATTTTGGGAAAAAGTCCCGTTGCCCCCCCAACACCCCCCCCGCCCCCCCCCCCCGTCCCACGAACCCACTATTTGTCCAATAACCCACTATTTTGAGAAAAATGTCCCGTTGCCCCCCCGACAACCCCCCGTCCCACCCCCCACCCCCCCCCCGTCCCACGAACCCACTATTTGTCCAATAACCCACTATTTTGGGAAAACGTCCCGTTGATCTTCTTGAAACTCTGGATTCTGTTAGAGGGTGTTGAGACGTAGACAGGAGTGCAAAAATTGAGGTTCTAGATCATTCCAGAGCTGAGATATGGAGATCCCACGTTGCATTAATTCAATGGAAAAAAACTGTGGGTTCGTGGACGGTGGAATTATGGGATGGGACTTGGTTCTATGGACTCAGGGGAGGCCCCTGAGTGCAGTAAAATAGTTTTTATCATGACAGGAACTTTTAAAAAAAACCTATGTCCAAAATTGACTTATATTGAAATCATTATACAAATATACTGGGTTATTGGACAAAAAGTGGCTTCGTGGACACGTGGTTTTTAAGCTCACCATTCTATTTTTTTTGATAAAAACTATTTTACTGCACTCAGGGGCCTCCCCTGAGTCCGTAGAACCAAGTCCCATCCCATAATTCCACCGTCCACGAACCCACAGTTTTTTTCCATTGAATTAATGCTACCTGGGATCTCCATATCTCAGCTCTGGAGTGATCTAGAACCTCCATTTTTGCACTCCTGTCTAAGTCTCATCACCCTCTAACAGAATCCAGAGTTTCAAGAAGATCAGAGAAACTTTTTTTTCTTCCCCAAAAAAACTATAAGGGGTATGTCTGTCGGTTTTTTTGGGTCTGGAAAAAAAGTTTCTCTGATCTTCTTGAAACTCTGGATTCTGTTAGAGGGTGTTGAGACGTAGACAGGAGTGCAAAAATGGAGGTTCTAGATCATTCCAGAGCTGAGATATGGAGATCCCACGTTGCATTAATTCAATGGAAAAAAACTGTGGGTTCGTGGACGGTGGAATTATGGGATGGGACTTGGTTCTATGGACTCAGGGGAGGCCCCTGAGTGCAGTAAAATAGTTTTTATCAAAAAAAAATAGAATGGTGAGCTTAATAACCACGTGTCCACGAAGCCACTTTTTGTCCAATAACCCACTATTTAGCTGAGATATGGAGATCCCACGTAGCATTAATTCAATGGAAAAAACTGTGGGTTCATGGACGGTGGAATTATGGGATGGGACTTGGTTCTATGGACTCAGGGGAGGCCCCTGAGTGCAGTAAAATAGTTTTTATCATGACAGGAACTTTAAAAAAAAAACCTATGTCCAATATTGACTTATATTGAAATCATTATACAAATATACTGGGTTATTGGACAAAAAGTGGCTTCGTGGACACGTGGTTTTTAAGCTCACCATTCTATTTTTTTTTGATAAAAACTATTTTACTGCACTCAGGGGCCTCCCCTGAGTCCGTAGAACCAAGTCCCATCCCATAATTCCACCGTCCACGAACCCACAGTTTTTTTCCATTGAATTAATGCTACGTGGGATCTCCATATCTCAGCTCTGGAGTGATCTAGAACCTCCATTTTTGCACTCCTGTCTAAGTCTCATCACCCTCTAACAGAATCCAGAGTTTCAAGAAGATCAGAGAAACTTTTTTTTCTTCCCCAAAAAAACTATAAGGGGTATGTCTGTCGGTTTTTTTGGGTCTGGAAAAAAAGTTTCTCTGATCTTCTTGAAACTCTGGATTCTGTTAGAGGGTGTTGAGACGTAGACAGGAGTGCAAAAATGGAGGTTCTAGATCATTCCAGAGCTGAGATATGGAGATCCCACGTTGCATTAATTCAATGGAAAAAAACTGTGGGTTCGTGGACGGTGGAATTATGGGATGGGACTTGGTTCTATGGACTCAGGGGAGGCCCCTGAGTGCAGTAAAATAGTTTTTATCAAAAAAAAATAGAATGGTGAGCTTAAAAACCACGTGTCCACGAAGCCACTTTTTGTCCAATAACCCACTATTTAGCTGAGATATGGAGATCCCACGTTGCATTAATTCAATGGAAAAAAACTGTGGGTTCGTGGACGGTGGAATTATGGGATGGGACTTGGTTCTATGGACTCAGGGGCCTCACCCGAGTCCCTCACCCGAGTTTCAGCTCTCTGCGTCTTCACGCTGCCAAGATACGAGCCGTTTTGTCCCAGGGGTCGAGAGGTCACCGGCGGACGCCATTTTGATTTGAGCGCCGTGGTTTTCGGCTAATATCTTGGCCAAAACACCACCAAAAATCACGAAATTTTTACCATTCTTTTCAGCACGATTAGACGGTTCCATAGAGCTCGGTGCACGCCGGATCCGTCGAGTTTTGGCCTTGATAATTGCGTTCTTTTTGTCTGTATCAAGGGGCCCCAGGGGCCCACGAGGCCGTGGGTGGTCTCAAAGTAAAGGTCTCGTCCCGTTCTAAACACGATAAAACATTAGGTGTCCATAGGACCCAGTGGGCCATCGTGAAAAATAAAAATAATCTTTAATTTTTCAGTCACCATCCACAATCACTGGACTCATCACAAACGGGGGTTAGGAAACGCTTAGGAAGGGGCTAGGGACCTCAAACTCGGGGGCCCGACTCAGGGGCACGAGACGACGGAACTCGCCGAGTTTCGGGCTCCTGCGACCTTCCGTCTCCGTACGGGGGCCGTCCCACGGCCCATTTAAAAGGCATAGCGGGTTCGCGGACGAGCGTCCTTTTCCCGACCTCGCGACCCCTGAACGAGGTCCCAGGGGCCCCAAACTTTCCCGCCCGCACCAGGGGGCCGTGGCGAGTCGGAAAACGGCGCCCCCTAGTCGATCGGCCCTTCGGAAGCGGTGTCCACGAAACCACGGTGGAAAACCCATTCATTTAATGGGCGAGTGGGATTTTTATAGAATGGTCCCAGGGGCCCCAAATTCGGCACGGTGGCCCCAGGGCCCGCCCTGAGTGACGTACCGAAAGCACCGGGCCCTAGAGCGGAGGCAAATATTTTTTAGCCTCTATGCAAAATCTCTCCCTGGCCTGACTCTCACACTGAAACAGCCTTTCAGGCCTTTGAATGATTTGGTGGCGGGGGAGGGGCGATTTTTCGCAAAGGCCCCAGGGCCCCACGCTTCGGGGCCCCGCGTCAGGGGCCCCTGGAGAGTCGGAATCTGAAGTATCGGGGTATCACGACCCTCTGTCTCCTTACGGGGGCCGTCCCACGGCCCATTTAAAAGGCATAGCGGTTTCGCGGACGAGGGGCCCTTTTTCGACCTCGCGACCCCTGAACGAGGTCCCAGGGGCCCCAAACTTTCCCGCCCGCACCAGGGGGCCGTGGCGAGTCGGAAAACGGCGCCCCCTAGTCGATCGGCCCTTCGGAAGCGGTGTCCACGAAACCACGGTGGAAAACCCATTCATTTAATGGGCGAGTGGGATTTTTATAGAATGGTCCCAGGGGCCCCAAATTCGGCACGGTGGCCCCAGGGCCCGCCCTGAGTGACGTACCGAAAGCACCGGGCCCTAGAGCGGAGGCAAATATTTTTTAGCCTCTATGCAAAATCTCTCCCTGGCCTGACTCTCACACTGAAACAGCCTTTCAGGCCTTTGAATGATTTGGTGGCGGGGGAGGGGCGATTTTTCGCAAAGGCCCCAGGGCCCCGAGCTTCGGGGCCCCGCGTCAGGGGCCCCTGGAGAGTCGGAATCTGAAGTATCGGGGTACCACGACCCTCCGTCTCCTTACGGGGGCCGTCCCACGGCCCATTTAAAAGGCATAGCGGTTTCGCGGACGAGGGGCCCTTTTTCGACCTCGCGACCCCTGAACGAGGTCCCAGGGGCCCCAAACTTTCCCGCCCGCACCAGGGGGCCGTGGCGAGTCGGAAAACGGCGCCCCCTAGTCGATCGGCCCTTCGGAAGCGGTGTCCACGAAACCACGGTGGAAAACCCATTCATTTAATGGGCGAGTGGGATTTTGACAGAAATGTCCCAGGGGCCCCAAACTCGGCACGGTGGCCCCTGGGCCCGTCCCGAGCGACATACCAAAGGCGCTAGGCTCTAGAGCGAAGGCAACACTTTCCCGCCCTTTTAACCCTAATCTCGGCCTTGTGCCTCCTCCACTCATGTGACCTAAGAGCCTTTTGAGTGAAAGTTGGTTATAAGTGGCACACTTTTTTCAGGAAGGTCCTAGGGCCCCACGCTTCGGGGCCGTGAGTCGGGGGCCCCTGGAGAGTCAAAATATCAAATCTCGACGTGATACGACCCTGCGTTTCCGCACGGGGGCCGTCCCACGGGCCATTTGGCGGCGTAGCGGGTTCGCGGACGAGGGGCCCTTTTTCGACCTCGCGACCCCTGAACGAGGTCCCAGGGGCCCCAAACTTTCCCGCCCGCACCAGGGGGCCGTGGCGAGTCGGAAAACGGCGCCCCCTAGTCGATCGGCCCTTCGGAAGCGGCGTCCACGAAACCACGGTGGAAAACCCATTCATTTAATGGGCGAGTGGGATTTTGATGGAAATGTCCCAGGGGCCCCAAACTCGGCACGGTGGCCCCTGGGCCCGCACCGAGCGACGCACCGAAAGCACCGGGCCCTTGAGCGAAGGCAAAACGTTGTCAGCCTCTAACCCTAATCTCTGCCACACGACAGACGCGGGGGCCCCTTTTTTGACCTTTCGGCCCCTGAACGAGGTCCCAGGGCCACCAAACTTTCCCGCCCGCACCAGGGGGCCGTGGCGAGTCGGAAAACGGCGCCCCCTAGTCGATCGGCCCTTCGGAAGCGGCGTCCACGAAACCACGGTGGAAAACCCATTCATTTAATGGGCGAGTGGGATTTTTATAGAATGGTCCCAGGGGCCCCAAATTCGGCACGGTGGCCCCAGGGCCCGTCCCGAGCGACATATCAAAAGCATATGATGGTGGGGGAGGGGCGATTTTTTGCAAAGGCCCTAGGGCCCCACGCTTCGGGGCCCCGCGTCAGGGGCCCCTGGAGAGTCGGAATCTGAAGTACCGGGGTACCACGACCCTCCGTCTGCGTACGGGGGCCGTCCCACGGCCCATTTAAAAGGCATAGCGGTTTCGCGGACGAGCGTCCCTTTTCCGACCTCGCGACCCCTGAACGAGGTCCCAGGGGCCCCAAACTTTCCCGCCCGCACCAGGGGGCCGTGGCGAGTCGGAAAACGGCGCCCGCTAGTCGATCGGCCCTTCCGAAGCGGCGTCCACGAAACCACGGTGGAAAACCCATTCATTTAATGGGCGAGTGGGATTTTGATGGAAATGTCCCAGGGGCCCCAAATTCGGCACGGTGGCCCCTGGGCCCGCCCTGAGCGACATATCAACGGGAGTGGGGGGGGGGTGGCCAACGGGAAGTTTGCGCCAAATAGTGGGTTATTGGACAAATAGTGGGTCCGTGGGACGGGGGCGTGGCCTGGGAGTGGGGGGGGGGGGTCAACGGGACGTTTGCGCCATATAGTGGGTTATTGGACAAATAGTGGGTTCGTGGGACGGGGGCGTGGCCTGGGAGTGGGGGGGGGGTCAACGGGACGTTTGCGCCAAATAGTGGGTTATTGGACAAATAATGGGTTCGTGGGACGGGGGGGGGGTGGTGGGGGGTGTTTGGGGGGGGTGGGGGGCATTTGCCCAATATAGTGGGTTATTGGACAAATAGTGGGTTAGTGGGATGGGGGGGGGGTTGGGGGGGGTGGTCCTGGGGGGCAATATGCTCTCTGCCGCCCACTAGAGGTGTCCAAATAACCCCAGTCCCGTGGCAAGTGGGTTGTGATCCGTGAATTGGGGGGTTAGCACAAAAGGCCCACTTCCCACCAAGTCTGTGGGCATTTGGCATCCAAATTCACCCTACGATCCCTCGGGCCCATTATGCGTCCAATGGCAGATTATTAACATGGGCTTTTTTCCACGAACCCACGGTTTGGACTACCTCTTACGGACTCCGCTTTCCGTCTCCTGGGCCCGCCGGCGCCGGTTCCTCTGGGTGTAACGGGACACAGGTGCAGCGGACACAGGTGCAGCAGACACAGGTGCAGCAGACACAGGAGCAGGCGGAGCTGGGCCTGCACCGGATGTTGACGCACTGGAAGGGGGAATCACCATTGACACGGTCATGTCTGGGTTAAGGACTAGTGACAATGACCCAGGTGCTGAAATGGGCTGCACAAGTCCTGATGCTGTGGGGGCAGGTGCAATGGGGCACACCATGGTGGTGGCAGCAGCGGGCCGTCGACCTGGTCGCAGAAGAGGAGCCTGTCCTTCTCGATTTGGCGGAAAGATAAAGGTATGTTTTGGGCCTGAGGTCGATGCCGCTTCATCCAATTTTTCCCTCGGTGGAGGAAGCTGCATATCAGCCACAGCAATTGGGTCAGGTGGAGTCAGTCCCTGAGCGAGGACACTCATTTCCTGTTTCTTCTGCTGCCTTTGAAACCTGAAAATAAATTACATGTATTATATATATATATGTTTATAGAAGTATTCAGTTAATTTGAAGCAAATAATGTGCCTTGCTTACCACTGAATGAGTGTCTTCTGGTTTAGCTCAAACAGCTGGATCATTGTTTCATCCATTAGCCTGCGATTGTTAAGCACCAGCTCTCGGATGTGGTGGTAATCCGAGAGGATTTTAGACCACCTGGGGGTGCAAACTCCAGCCTTCTTGGTCGGCGACTTGTGTAAAGCACACAGCTTTGTACAAATGGCCTCAACCAAGCGGCTGGTGCTGGGCCACTGTGCTGGACCCCCGGGATGTCCAATCAGACACCGTTTCACACTCTCCACACCCGGTGTGACTCCGGACCGCTTCGGTGCCTTAAAGCGCCCATGTGTCAGCTGAGGCTGATGTCGAGGCTGATAGTTGACCCGCTGTTTGTCTGTGTCATGGAGAGCTGTCCACAGCTGGATGGCCTCTGTCACCTGCAGGTCAGTGAGGTAAGGAGCCTCACGAAGACCAACCAGGTAACCAGCCAGATCCTGGACCTTGTCCCACCCAGCGATGCCATCGGGCCCAATGACTGCTCCCTAGTAAATTCAGATTCTTGTTAATATATGTGGAATAAAATGAGATTGAAATTAAATAAAGCCCTTAAAGTGTCTTACCTGAGTTTCGTCGGAGAGACTGCTTCCAGTGTCAGATGGCTGTGACAACACTGAAGGCGCAGGGGCAAGATGCTGTCCTTCTCTAGATGATGTGGATGGCTCAGCCAGGGACACGTCAGCCATTGATACGTCAGCCAGTGATGCTGGGGACTGAGGCTGAGGCACAGATGAGGGGCTGTTTGCGAGATCACCGCAAGGGTCATTCTCGTACAGCACTGGAACTGTGATGTCCTCCGTGATGTCTTCCTCAAATCCCTCATCTTGCAGGTCTTGGTCATCAATTTCCTCCACCAGCCTGTCTTCATCCTCTGGGTTCTGGAGCACTGGAGTCAGTGTTTTGCCAGTCTGGCTGTAAAGGTACTCTATTCCGAGCAATTCACCTACAAGAATAAAATGGAAAAAAAATTAGTTTTCTTAATATTTTGTCTAGTAAATTTAAGGCTAAATAGATAACTTAGTATAATATTACAAAATAACAAATTAATGAATTTCTTGCCTGTATATGCTCCAGGAGGGCGATAGCGCTCATCCCAGGGCTTCCCAAAGACTGTCTGGCTAAGCTGGTCCACAGCCTCTCTCATGGCACTGCCATATGACCGGATGGAGGACGCTCCTTTTATGGCATCTTCCATCCGGTCATCATTCCAACGCATCAAGCCCTCAAGGAGATAGGCCTGAAAATGCGCATCACTGGCACTGGTTCCTAAAAGTTACATAAATAAAAAAGGTTTTATACGTCACATATGTACAAGATATTTACTACACATGAGATGCTATGAAGTAACTGGTAACATGTAATAGAGTTATGTAACATTAAAAAATGATTGTCGTTATAACCAGAGTTACTAGTGACTTGTCAGGCAAGACAGCTTTGTCAGTGCTTTTATGACATCAGAAAAGAACTGTAATATTACTGTAAATTGTGACATTTATTAATGTGACATTACTTTAATGTAATGGAAGCAGTTACAGTGCTTACATGTTTTACAGAAAAATTTGTAATCCATATGTATGTAATACCTGGAATAAAACGGTTCAGGTGGAGGTGGAATGACTCCAAGGAGGTAGAGCCTCGAGCACACCTGTAGCAGCACAGCTCCACACCGCCTTTCTTCAGTGTCCCCTTCTTTATGTATAGCGGAAAGTGCTCTGGGTCTTGGATACACTGTACGTGCTTCCGCTGTTCTTTCCATATCTGCTGGATCCGTTCGTGGTTCAGAAGTGGAACTCCGAGAGTGTCCTTCCCGTCCGCACTGTCAAACTGATCAATCAGTTTCCCAATCAATATGGTGGTCTCCTCCTCCCCCCTGGTCCTCCTCCGGCAGTGCAGTGCCAACTCCCTCCGGTTAATGCGAGCACTGACCGCCTTTTCTGAGATGTAGCCAGTCTTCTTTGCCGCCAGCTCACCCTCCTTTGCACGGCGAAGAGCAGCCACATCCTCTGGATCCCACTGGAATATGGACATGGACAGACGTGCCATGAAGATCCCGTAGAGCGGATGAGCCTCTGTCGTGACACCTGCAGCAAATCGCCGCATGAAATGCCAGATGTCAAGGCGCACTTCAAGCTCATCCCACTCCGAAAACATGGCCTTAACCTGAGACTGGCCGTGCTGACTGCAGCAATCTCTGTCCACGTACATCACTTTTGGGGATGCCTCTCCTGCCTCTCGGTAGCGTTTCATTAGGCCAGCTGCCATGGGGTCCAGTGCATGTCCCTCGGCGGCTGTTAGGACAGAGATAAGGACTTGGCCGTGTTCGTTACCTACATTTGTGCACCAGGCAGCTGTTCCTGAAGCAGCACCGGCAAGTTTTTTTGTGACCTATTGGGGAAAATAGAAGAGTAAAAAAAAAATATATATAACAAAATAAAAACTCATAACTGTTCATTATGTACACGCACATATCCATTTCTGGACAATTTCTGGATATAAACAGGGCTGTAATACCTTTTTTGTGGAGTCCATCTTGAGAACACAGCCAAAGACGGATGTAATTTTGGCCTTGACCTCGTCCAGTCGCCCCAGAACATCCCTGGCGTACACAGCTAACAGCCACTTAGGTTTAGGTAGGGCAGGTAAAAGGGGAGGCTCAGCAAACACAGGAGGCTGCACAAGGGAGGACCTTGTGAATGGTTCACAGGCAGTCAAGTACTGCAGGACACGCTGTGTCCATGCCTCACTGTGCTGTTCCATCAGCTTCTTGTAGAGCTGAGTCACACTGTTGCCCAGTGTCCTCTCCCTCATCATCCTCACCACCCGGTTGTCACATGAGTATCTAAGGAAACAACAGTATAATCATGCAAATGCTTTGGTTGGAAAAAATAACACAAATAAAAGCGCCTAATGGTTGTGATTATGAATTACCTGTATGTCAGCAAAGCTGGAAACTGACTGCGGTGGCCCATATCCAGCTGTCCCAAGATGTCCTCGTTCCAGGCTGGATACTTTTTTTTGCAGCGTTTGCACTCCAGATACTCAGTGGCAAGGTCATACCACCCATCGATGTCCAAGACCTTGCGCACGGTACGATAAAGTCCTGCCGCAGTAAGTCTGTGCTTACCACAGTCTGGGCGGACGCAGACAAGAGGAAACAACCACATCTTTAGCGGCATCCATAAGAAAATGGGCCGACAAAAGAAGAGGTCGGGTGAGGCGGGTGGCTGGGTGTTTATCAAAGGGGGCTGAGGAGGATACCACCAAAGCTTCAGCTGGGACACTATTTCTGGCTTTCCGGTTCGCAGGTTGGCCTTAAACAGTGTGTTCCGGATCCACTCATGCTGGAAAGGTGGAAGATGATCTTTCCAGTGACCTGGAAGCTCAGCTGGTGGCTGATGATGAGGAAGATCTGGTGTCTGTGCTGTTTCCGCTGATGGAGACGGACCAGCATAGGCCTCTGAGTGAACAGTAACAAAAACAGTATAAGGACGACTGTTTAATTTGATAGTAATATGCCATAAATGCAGCCCACAAACAGCCGGCGAAGCAGTAATTTTGGACAATTATTAATAATAATTATGATTACATTTAGGAATAACAGTGAAGAAAATGGTATTAGTGTTAAGAAGCAAAGAACACAGTGTACACTTTATTGAATATGGGATCAATACAGCTCTTTGAGAATGAGGATTAGATGGAATGGAGACAGGAAAATGAGTCGTGAGGAATTCAGTAAAAAAAGTAATGATGCCCACAGCCCACGGAGCTAAAGAGTGAGTGAGAAGAGCAAGCTTTGTGAAAAAGTTATCCAGTGATTGTTTAGCAACGGGAAAATTAGGAAACGCAAATAAATACACTGACACCTTTGGACATCCTTAAGGTTTGGAAGAAGTGCACTCAAAGAATGCATCCCGCTTGATGATGTCACATAATTCTGTGTTGTAAAAAAAATATATTTAAAAATGTTTATTTATTTATTTTCAAAAATAATGATTCTCAGAGGGTTTCCACAAAACATTCTTATAATATTTGCATTTGTGTCATATGCCACACCTGTATTTAGCTGTGCTTCACATTGTGATGCAGCAAATACCAGCTCCTCATCATCATCTTCAGCAGTGGGAATGGAAGTGCCTGGAGCACAAATGTTAAAACTATTACTGTGATCAATACACGGAGGCAAACATATGTAAGATGTTGCTTACTTACCAGTTGCGAATAGCTGCTTTCGGGCCAAATGTTTGGCTGGGGGTTCTGCTGCCGGAGGAGGTAAAGTGGACTGCAGTAATGGATCTGGAAACAACAAGTGGACAAGTTTGCCATAACGATAAATTAATACATGTAGAACTGCTGTATGGAAAATTCTATATTCACACTCCTACTCACAGGGTTTAACTGGTGACATTAGTTTTTTTGCCAGCTGTGAAGGTGACAAATGTTTGCCACGCGCCAACAGCGCTTTCACAGTGGCGGTCTGCTGTACACCAGTTCGGATGTCTGTAGGTGGAGGTGCAGAAGTACTGGAGGCTGCAGGTGGACGTGCAGAGGAACTGGAGGCTGCAGGTGGACGTGCAGAGGAACTGGAGGCTGCAGGTGGACGTGCAGAGGAACTGGAGGCTGCAGGTGGACGTGCAGAGGAACTGGAGGCTGCAGGTGGACGTGCAGAGGAACTGGAGGCTGCAGGTGGACGTGCAGGCTGATGTACCCTGGTCCCCATTTCAGAAGCCTGTCTTTTCAGGACATACGCCTTGAAAATGGCCATGTTGGTGTTGGGCCTGGCATCTGCCTTAACCAGGTACCTGATGAGGGCTTCGGCCTCCTTGCTCTGGTCCTCAAAAACATCCTTCATGGACCAGCCCTGAAAGTCACCAAACTCCACCATCAAGCAGCCCTGGTCTCCAGTTGCCCGGGCTTCAGCTTGCATTTCCTGCTTCCTCTTATATTTCTCCACTTCTTCTGCCATTTCTCTAATATAAGAAGTGTACTGTAGGAACAGTTGTTTGTTTTCTGACAGGGGGTTTGTCTGCGCTTTCTCACTGGAAATGCTGAGCACCAAATATACTGCGTACCCCAGAGAGTTTTCCAGGAGCCATCTAAAACTCTGACCCTGGTACTTCCCAAACTGAAGTTTGCAGTGAGCCAGTACTAAAAACTGGTCACTGGGATCTCCACCGTTTGTGCAGACAAAATTACTTGCCTCTGCCAGCACCTCCTCCTTTGATTTGGCCCTTCCAGACACCACATTTTCAAGACCCTTCGCCTCCACCGATGGCGCCATGAGGAGACGGTTTGATGTTGCCGACTGGCGGCGAAAAACGGGGTATGCGTACATTTTCTGAAATGAAAATCAGAGAGAGACTATTACCTCTTGCAATCTTAAAGATACTTGTATGTTAACTGTGTAATGATAATTTAACAAGCTACACACCAGGACTTAAATCATGTTTATCAGGCATTTTAGGAGACAAGTCAGTAGGGAAATAAATTATATTTCAATATTCCTATGAAATATTAGATATTATTATGAAAATCTTGACAATTACTACTAACACCCATCATTACACTTCTTTTTTCATTACATGTTAGAATAAATTAATATGCAAATTAGATACATAGATACATTGTATAAAATGGGAAAACCCGCTTATGGCCATTTTACACACATATTGCATAAAGCAAAATGATATATCAAATTATTCTGTTATATATTTTATAACATAGTTAATACCATTGATACCAAAAAATACCATTGTTTTTGCCTATTCATGTCTTTTTAAATGAAATAATATTTAATAAATGAGTCCTAGTGTGTATAACATATATTTATGAATAAAACATTATTTAAAAAAAAAAAACATTTTTGTAAAAAATGTTCTTATGCTCTGAACAATGTAATTACAAAAAAAATAAAAACTTAATTAATAAAACTTTTTTTGGTCTCAAGAGGGACGTATTTTTAAAATACAGAAAAGAAAACATGCTACTGTTAATTAGCGGCCGGCTAATTAACTTAACAGTAGCATGTTTTCTTTTCTGTATTTTATCATGGGAAAAGTTACAGGTTCACAGATGCTGAATTAAACCGGTGCTATACACGCTAGCTAGCTATATTGGCATGTTTAATTTTCCAAAAATACATACTATATATGAATAAATAATGAACGATTATACAGTAATGAAGAATAGCCTTACCTGTTGCAAAGATGACAATAATAGCGGTCGCCGATTGGTCAAAAGTACGTCACAGAAGAGAAACACGATTGGTCAAAAGTAAGCCATGGGAGAGAAACGCGATTGGTCAAAAGTAAGCCACAGGAGAGAAACGCGATTGGCTCAATCGGTAGAAAGCAGCAGGCGCAAGCGAGAGGTAGCGGGATCGATGCCCGCATTCTCCATGTGGTGTAACTCCCTAGATGAGCCTTTTGAGGCTCACTGCTGCCGAAAAGTTTTTTTTTCCCACGCGGGCCTGCGCACATTCCTGGCAAAAGCAGGTCCCACCGAGATTTGAACTCGGATCGCTGGATTCAGAGTCCAGAGTGCTAACCATTACACCATGGAACCTTGGCGTGACTCACCTTTTCCCACCGAGCAGCAGAGAGTTAAGTCATTCAGCCTAGAAGCGCGATAGCAAGGAGCAAGTGAAGCCTTTGCTTTTTAAGCCCATGTTTCCCCGATTCCGACTCGGTTTGAGAGTGCCGATTTCACCGCCGCATCAGCAGTTGCGCATCCCCTCTGTTTTTTCCCCCTCCCTTCCTTCCGCAAAAAAAGGTTCCACCGAGATTTGAACTCGGATCGCTGGATTCAAAGCCCAGAGTGCTAACCATTACACCATGGAACCAACACACCCTGAGGCCTGGCCGTCTGAAAGGCAGAAAGCGATGAGGCTATGTGGAATCAGGTAGAAAGGAGGTGGAGTTTGGTCACTGGACCCCCTCGACCAAAAGGCACGGACATGGCCCCTCTGCCGAAACCCGGGATCGAACCAGGGACCTTTAGATCTTCAGTCTAACGCTCTCCCAACTGAGCTATTTCGGCCGGGTCGGCAGGTGGTTTAGCCAGCAGAGATTTCAGGGAGACCTTCCGTCACTTTCGAGACGAGCGGAGCTGAAGGCCTGATTAGCTGAAGGTCCGAGAGAAAAACAGTGGCCCGTACGGGGATCGAACCCGCGACCTTGGCGTTATTAGCACCACGCTCTAACCAACTGAGCTAACCGGCCTGGCTCTGACTGTTTTTATCCCCAATTTCTCAGAAATATCCTGGTTTCCCTAATCAGGCTGAAGAGATTAAAAGCAAAGCCTAAGAACGGGCTCGTCCGGGATTTGAACCCGGGACCTCTCGCACCCTAAGCGAGAATCATACCCCTAGACCAACGAGCCAACACAGATGCCCCCCCTGCCGCTGCCCGCTTGCACGGCTTAAAGTGCAATATTTGAATTCAATCTTCCACCAAATGGTAGCCAGTGCAAAGTTGCCTGCACAGAGGAAATACGGTCTCTTTTCTTTGTGGCCACTGGAAATCGGGCTGCAGCACCCGCACGGATGCTAGGGATCGCTCCTCGACTTTGTCCCTGAGAGCGATGGACTCCTGCTCTCCATCGTCAAGGGGAATTAGCTCAAATGGTAGAGCGCTCGCTTAGCATAAGAAGGGGCCCAATCTTTGCGCCCCCGCACGCAAGCGAAAAAGACGCAGAAAACGGGAATGTACCCACAAATTTCCCCTGCAACATTATTATGGCTTTATTCCTGTGCGTTATGGAGGAGTTTTAGTTACATGTGAAACAAGTCACTCTCCGCGGGCTGGATTCGAACCTCTGTTTTGCGTGCGATCAACTGCGCCTGCGTCTTCATTTAATTATCTATGACATCATTATATTGGTTGATATTTTGTGTGTATTATAGTTTAATGTTTATGGTTTAATCAAATTAAGATATGATTTGATTGACCTGATTTATCAATTTGTTTTAAGACACTTCAAATGTTTTATTAAATGTTTTTTGTGTATATAATTTTTTTATTACATGTTGTTTATGGTTTAATAAAATGAATAAAATTGTTTCTTCAAATAGCCTATGTGTTTTTTTGTGAGGGATATGATTTGATTGATATGATTTAACAGATTTATTTTAAGGCACTTCAAATGTTTTATTAAAATGAATACACACAAATATTTAAATGACACTTCAAATGTAAAATGTTTTATTAAAATGAATACACACAAATATTGAAATGAGTACACAGACACATATATATGTACATACACACTGGACACATGTAGAGTAATATATACAAAATATATACAGGAAAGAAACCAATTGTTTATTGAGGAGGTGGAGTTTGGTGCTGGCGCTGTTCTGCCAACCAGTCATCTAAAGATTTGCCATTTGAGGCAGCCAAGCAAAATGTGGCATTACCATATCGGCTATGGCCAAACTCTTTGGTTTTGGGCTGCCCACATTTGCTGCACATGTTAAAGGTAACCCCTCGCACATACTTCCTCTTACGGACTCCGCTTTCCGTCTCCTGGGCCCGCCGGCGCCGGTTCCTCTGGGTGTAACGGGACACAGGTGCAGCGGACACAGGTGCAGCAGACACAGGTGCAGCAGACACAGGAGCAGGCGGAGCTGGGCCTGCACCGGATGTTGACGCACTGGAAGGGGGAATCACCATTGACACGGTCATGTCTGGGTTAAGGACTAGTGACAATGACCCAGGTGCTGAAATGGGCTGCACAAGTCCTGATGCTGTGGGGGCAGGTGCAATGGGGCACACCATGGTGGTGGCAGCAGCGGGCCGTCGACCTGGTCGCAGAAGAGGAGCCTGTCCTTCTCGATTTGGCGGAAAGATAAAGGTATGTTTTGGGCCTGAGGTCGATGCCGCTTCATCCAATTTTTCCCTCGGTGGAGGAAGCTGCATATCAGCCACAGCAATTGGGTCAGGTGGAGTCAGTCCCTGAGCGAGGACACTCATTTCCTGTTTCTTCTGCTGCCTTTGAAACCTGAAAATAAATTACATGTATTATATATATATATGTTTATAGAAGTATTCAGTTAATTTGAAGCAAATAATGTGCCTTGCTTACCACTGAATGAGTGTCTTCTGGTTTAGCTCAAACAGCTGGATCATTGTTTCATCCATTAGCCTGCGATTGTTAAGCACCAGCTCTCGGATGTGGTGGTAATCCGAGAGGATTTTAGACCACCTGGGGGTGCAAACTCCAGCCTTCTTGGTCGGCGACTTGTGTAAAGCACACAGCTTTGTACAAATGGCCTCAACCAAGCGGCTGGTGCTGGGCCACTGTGCTGGACCCCCGGGATGTCCAATCAGACACCGTTTCACACTCTCCACACCCGGTGTGACTCCGGACCGCTTCGGTGCCTTAAAGCGCCCATGTGTCAGCTGAGGCTGATGTCGAGGCTGATAGTTGACCCGCTGTTTGTCTGTGTCATGGAGAGCTGTCCACAGCTGGATGGCCTCTGTCACCTGCAGGTCAGTGAGGTAAGGAGCCTCACGAAGACCAACCAGGTAACCAGCCAGATCCTGGACCTTGTCCCACCCAGCGATGCCATCGGGCCCAATGACTGCTCCCTAGTAAATTCAGATTCTTGTTAATATATGTGGAATAAAATGAGATTGAAATTAAATAAAGCCCTTAAAGTGTCTTACCTGAGTTTCGTCGGAGAGACTGCTTCCAGTGTCAGATGGCTGTGACAACACTGAAGGCGCAGGGGCAAGATGCTGTCCTTCTCTAGATGATGTGGATGGCTCAGCCAGGGACACGTCAGCCATTGATACGTCAGCCAGTGATGCTGGGGACTGAGGCTGAGGCACAGATGAGGGGCTGTTTGCGAGATCACCGCAAGGGTCATTCTCGTACAGCACTGGAACTGTGATGTCCTCCGTGATGTCTTCCTCAAATCCCTCATCTTGCAGGTCTTGGTCATCAATTTCCTCCACCAGCCTGTCTTCATCCTCTGGGTTCTGGAGCACTGGAGTCAGTGTTTTGCCAGTCTGGCTGTAAAGGTACTCTATTCCGAGCAATTCACCTACAAGAATAAAATGGAAAAAAAATTAGTTTTCTTAATATTTTGTCTAGTAAATTTAAGGCTAAATAGATAACTTAGTATAATATTACAAAATAACAAATTAATGAATTTCTTGCCTGTATATGCTCCAGGAGGGCGATAGCGCTCATCCCAGGGCTTCCCAAAGACTGTCTGGCTAAGCTGGTCCACAGCCTCTCTCATGGCACTGCCATATGACCGGATGGAGGACGCTCCTTTTATGGCATCTTCCATCCGGTCATCATTCCAACGCATCAAGCCCTCAAGGAGATAGGCCTGAAAATGCGCATCACTGGCACTGGTTCCTAAAAGTTACATAAATAAAAAAGGTTTTATACGTCACATATGTACAAGATATTTACTACACATGAGATGCTATGAAGTAACTGGTAACATGTAATAGAGTTATGTAACATTAAAAAATGATTGTCGTTATAACCAGAGTTACTAGTGACTTGTCAGGCAAGACAGCTTTGTCAGTGCTTTTATGACATCAGAAAAGAACTGTAATATTACTGTAAATTGTGACATTTATTAATGTGACATTACTTTAATGTAATGGAAGCAGTTACAGTGCTTACATGTTTTACAGAAAAATTTGTAATCCATATGTATGTAATACCTGGAATAAAACGGTTCAGGTGGAGGTGGAATGACTCCAAGGAGGTAGAGCCTCGAGCACACCTGTAGCAGCACAGCTCCACACCGCCTTTCTTCAGTGTCCCCTTCTTTATGTATAGCGGAAAGTGCTCTGGGTCTTGGATACACTGTACGTGCTTCCGCTGTTCTTTCCATATCTGCTGGATCCGTTCGTGGTTCAGAAGTGGAACTCCGAGAGTGTCCTTCCCGTCCGCACTGTCAAACTGATCAATCAGTTTCCCAATCAATATGGTGGTCTCCTCCTCCCCCCTGGTCCTCCTCCGGCAGTGCAGTGCCAACTCCCTCCGGTTAATGCGAGCACTGACCGCCTTTTCTGAGATGTAGCCAGTCTTCTTTGCCGCCAGCTCACCCTCCTTTGCACGGCGAAGAGCAGCCACATCCTCTGGATCCCACTGGAATATGGACATGGACAGACGTGCCATGAAGATCCCGTAGAGCGGATGAGCCTCTGTCGTGACACCTGCAGCAAATCGCCGCATGAAATGCCAGATGTCAAGGCGCACTTCAAGCTCATCCCACTCCGAAAACATGGCCTTAACCTGAGACTGGCCGTGCTGACTGCAGCAATCTCTGTCCACGTACATCACTTTTGGGGATGCCTCTCCTGCCTCTCGGTAGCGTTTCATTAGGCCAGCTGCCATGGGGTCCAGTGCATGTCCCTCGGCGGCTGTTAGGACAGAGATAAGGACTTGGCCGTGTTCGTTACCTACATTTGTGCACCAGGCAGCTGTTCCTGAAGCAGCACCGGCAAGTTTTTTTGTGACCTATTGGGGAAAATAGAAGAGTAAAAAAAAAATATATATAACAAAATAAAAACTCATAACTGTTCATTATGTACACGCACATATCCATTTCTGGACAATTTCTGGATATAAACAGGGCTGTAATACCTTTTTTGTGGAGTCCATCTTGAGAACACAGCCAAAGACGGATGTAATTTTGGCCTTGACCTCGTCCAGTCGCCCCAGAACATCCCTGGCGTACACAGCTAACAGCCACTTAGGTTTAGGTAGGGCAGGTAAAAGGGGAGGCTCAGCAAACACAGGAGGCTGCACAAGGGAGGACCTTGTGAATGGTTCACAGGCAGTCAAGTACTGCAGGACACGCTGTGTCCATGCCTCACTGTGCTGTTCCATCAGCTTCTTGTAGAGCTGAGTCACACTGTTGCCCAGTGTCCTCTCCCTCATCATCCTCACCACCCGGTTGTCACATGAGTATCTAAGGAAACAACAGTATAATCATGCAAATGCTTTGGTTGGAAAAAATAACACAAATAAAAGCGCCTAATGGTTGTGATTATGAATTACCTGTATGTCAGCAAAGCTGGAAACTGACTGCGGTGGCCCATATCCAGCTGTCCCAAGATGTCCTCGTTCCAGGCTGGATACTTTTTTTTGCAGCGTTTGCACTCCAGATACTCAGTGGCAAGGTCATACCACCCATCGATGTCCAAGACCTTGCGCACGGTACGATAAAGTCCTGCCGCAGTAAGTCTGTGCTTACCACAGTCTGGGCGGACGCAGACAAGAGGAAACAACCACATCTTTAGCGGCATCCATAAGAAAATGGGCCGACAAAAGAAGAGGTCGGGTGAGGCGGGTGGCTGGGTGTTTATCAAAGGGGGCTGAGGAGGATACCACCAAAGCTTCAGCTGGGACACTATTTCTGGCTTTCCGGTTCGCAGGTTGGCCTTAAACAGTGTGTTCCGGATCCACTCATGCTGGAAAGGTGGAAGATGATCTTTCCAGTGACCTGGAAGCTCAGCTGGTGGCTGATGATGAGGAAGATCTGGTGTCTGTGCTGTTTCCGCTGATGGAGACGGACCAGCACAGGCCTCTGAGTGAACAGTAACAAAAACAGTATAAGGACGACTGTTTAATTTGATAGTAATATGCCATAAATGCAGCCCACAAACAGCCGGCGAAGCAGTAATTTTGGACAATTATTAATAATAATTATGATTACATTTAGGAATAACAGTGAAGAAAATGGTATTAGTGTTAAGAAGCAAAGAACACAGTGTACACTTTATTGAATATGGGATCAATACAGCTCTTTGAGAATGAGGATTAGATGGAATGGAGACAGGAAAATGAGTCGTGAGGAATTCAGTAAAAAAAGTAATGATGCCCACAGCCCACGGAGCTAAAGAGTGAGTGAGAAGAGCAAGCTTTGTGAAAAAGTTATCCAGTGATTGTTTAGCAACGGGAAAATTAGGAAACGCAAATAAATACACTGACACCTTTGGACATCCTTAAGGTTTGGAAGAAGTGCACTCAAAGAATGCATCCCGCTTGATGATGTCACATAATTCTGTGTTGTAAAAAAAATATATTTAAAAATGTTTATTTATTTATTTTCAAAAATAATGATTCTCAGAGGGTTTCCACAAAACATTCTTATAATATTTGCATTTGTGTCATATGCCACACCTGTATTTAGCTGTGCTTCACATTGTGATGCAGCAAATACCAGCTCCTCATCATCATCTTCAGCAGTGGGAATGGAAGTGCCTGGAGCACAAATGTTAAAACTATTACTGTGATCAATACACGGAGGCAAACATATGTAAGATGTTGCTTACTTACCAGTTGCGAATAGCTGCTTTCGGGCCAAATGTTTGGCTGGGGGTTCTGCTGCCGGAGGAGGTAAAGTGGACTGCAGTAATGGATCTGGAAACAACAAGTGGACAAGTTTGCCATAACGATAAATTAATACATGTAGAACTGCTGTATGGAAAATTCTATATTCACACTCCTACTCACAGGGTTTAACTGGTGACATTAGTTTTTTTGCCAGCTGTGAAGGTGACAAATGTTTGCCACGCGCCAACAGCGCTTTCACAGTGGCGGTCTGCTGTACACCAGTTCGGATGTCTGTAGGTGGAGGTGCAGAGGTACTGGAGGCTGCAGGTGGACGTGCAGAGGAACTGGAGGCTGCAGGTGGACGTGCAGAGGAACTGGAGGCTGCAGGTGGACGTGCAGAGGAACTGGAGGCTGCAGGTGGACGTGCAGAGGAACTGGAGGCTGCAGGTGGACGTGCAGAGGAACTGGAGGCTGCAGGTGGACGTGCAGAGGAACTGGAGGCTGCAGGTGGACGTGCAGGCTGATGTACCCTGGTCCCCATTTCAGAAGCCTGTCTTTTCAGGACATACGCCTTGAAAATGGCCATGTTGGTGTTGGGCCTGGCATCTGCCTTAACCAGGTACCTGATGAGGGCTTCGGCCTCCTTGCTCTGGTCCTCAAAAACATCCTTCATGGACCAGCCCTGAAAGTCACCAAACTCCACCATCAAGCAGCCCTGGTCTCCAGTTGCCCGGGCTTCAGCTTGCATTTCCTGCTTCCTCTTATATTTCTCCACTTCTTCTGCCATTTCTCTAATATAAGAAGTGTACTGTAGGAACAGTTGTTTGTTTTCTGACAGGGGGTTTGTCTGCGCTTTCTCACTGGAAATGCTGAGCACCAAATATACTGCGTACCCCAGAGAGTTTTCCAGGAGCCATCTAAAACTCTGACCCTGGTACTTCCCAAACTGAAGTTTGCAGTGAGCCAGTACTAAAAACTGGTCACTGGGATCTCCACCGTTTGTGCAGACAAAATTACTTGCCTCTGCCAGCACCTCCTCCTTTGATTTGGCCCTTCCAGACACCACATTTTCAAGACCCTTCGCCTCCACCGATGGCGCCATGAGGAGACGGTTTGATGTTGCCGACTGGCGGCGAAAAACGGGGTATGCGTACATTTTCTGAAATGAAAATCAGAGAGAGACTATTACCTCTTGCAATCTTAAAGATACTTGTATGTTAACTGTGTAATGATAATTTAACAAGCTACACACCAGGACTTAAATCATGTTTATCAGGCATTTTAGGAGACAAGTCAGTAGGGAAATAAATTATATTTCAATATTCCTATGAAATATTAGATATTATTATGAAAATCTTGACAATTACTACTAACACCCATCATTACACTTCTTTTTTCATTACATGTTAGAATAAATTAATATGTAAATTAGATACATAGATACATTGTATAAAATGGGAAAACCCGCTTATGGCCATTTTACACACATATTGCATAAAGCAAAATGATATATCAAATTATTCTGTTATATATTTTATAACATAGTTAATACCATTGATACCAAA
>NC_140212.1:28423060-28428060 GCF_951802725.1 Rutilus rutilus | reverse complement strand
GGCCGCACAATTGTAGCACTGGCAGGTCGTTTGCCCGGCCGTAGCTTAGGAGCCTGTCCCGCTCTGTTAGGAGGAAGGACAAACTCGTGCCGGACCCCTGATGTGGAGGGAACTGGGGGAGGAGTAGGAGCTGCTGGGGTAATGGGCCGCACAATTGTAGCACTGGCAGGTCGTTTGCCCGGCCGTAGCTTAGGAGCCTGTCCCGCTCTGTTAGGAGGAAGGACAAACTCGTGCCGGGCCCCTGATGTGGAGGGAGCCTCATCCAGCCTTTCCCGCGGAGCAGGAAGCTGTGAGCTGGCCACAGCGATGCGGTCTTCTGCAGCAAGGCCCTGGGAAAGGACAGTCACTTCCTGGGTGTTCTCCCTTCGATTAAACCTGCAATCAAAAAATGTATTCATTATAAATAACTGCTATCCCTTTCTTTCAAATGTCAATGTAAAACCATGCTTACCACTGAGTGAGAGTCCTCTGATTCAGTACAAACAGCTGAAGTGACGTGGCCTCCATCAGAGTGTGGCAGTTCAGCACCAGGTCTCGGATGTGGTGGTAATCGTTGAGCACCTTAGTCCAACGAGGAAGACGGACTCCATCTTTCTTAGTTGGGGACTTGTGCAGTGCACACAGTTTGATGCACATGGCCTCAACTAAGCGACTGGTGCTGGGCCACTGAGCCGGCCCCCCAGGATGACCGATCAGGCACCTCTTCACACTCTCCACACCTGGTGTCACTCCTGTGTTTTTCGGAGCCTTGAAGCGTCCGTGGGTCAGTTTGGGCTGGTGTCTGGGCTGATAGTGGATCCTCCTCTTGTCCCCATCAGGAAGAGCAGTCCACAGACGGATGACCTCTGTGACCTGCTGCTCATCCAGGTAGAGTGCCTGACGGAGGGACACCAGGTACTCAGCCAGATCCTGCACCTTATCCCAGCCCGCAACGCCATCGGGTCCAAGAACAGGAGCCTGCAGGGAAGCATTACAATAACAATACACAGCATGTTAAATGTCAGAGTGTAAAAGCAAAAAGAAACTAATAATGAGCAGCTTACTTACAGGAGCCTGGTCTGCAACACTGGACCCAGTTGATGTTGCAGGAGCAGAGGCAGCACTTGGCTGGACAGAAGGCTGTGGAGGAGACTGCAGAGGAGGGTGAACAGGGCGCTGCAGAGGAGGGTGTAGAAGAGGCAGAGAAGGGCACTGCTGAGGAGACTGCAGAGGAAGCTGGACAGAGTGCAGAAGAGGCTGAGCAGGGCGCAGAGAAGGAGATTGCAGAGGAGGCTGGGCAGGGCGCAGAAGAGGAGATTGCAGAGGAGGCTGGGCAGGGCGCAGAAGAGGAGACTGCAGAGGAGGCTGGGCAGGGCGCAGAAGAGGAGACTGCAGAGGAGGCTGGGCAGGGCGCTGCAGTCCTTGGCTGGATGTGGGTGGCTGTAGTGAGGATGGTCCTGGTGCAGAGGGACAGGGGTTGAAGGTCTGGGGGCCGCTGCTGTGGACTCGGACAGTCTCAAAGGGGTCATAGAGGACTGGCACTGTGAGATCCTCAGGTTCCTCCTCAACGAAGCCTTCGTCCTGCACCACCTCATCATCCATCTGCTCAACCAGCCGATCCTCCTCTTCTGGGTTATCCATAATAGTCAGGGATTTCCCAGACTGACTGTACAGATACTCCATACCCAGCAGCTCCCCTGCAAAAGAACACACATACAAAGCACATTCACATTATTATAGCTGTAGTGGCTATTTGTCCATAACAAACTGAAACAAACAAACAATCAAACCTTTCAAAGTTTGATCGTTTGTAGGCTTGACGCAGTTTAACAGATCAAAAAATGAAAATAATAAACAAGAAAATAATAAGCATAAATGCTAAATAAAGCAAATTCACTTTAGCAAAAGAAAGCAACGAAATTAGGTTATAAAGGCTCAAATTAAGCCTAAATTAAACAAAGTACAAATAACTCCAACAATAGTTGAAGTATTTGAAATAAAATATAAAAATGTACACTCAAACACTCATACACCTGTATAATGTATAATCTTTTGTTTGAGTTAACATGAATAATTCTCACCTGTGTAAGCCCCTGGAGGCTGGTAGCGCTCATCCAGGGACATCTTCAGCACTTTGCGGCTGAGCCGGTCCATTGCCTCCCTCTCAGCGCTGCTGTAGGTCCTCAGGTCAGTCTTTCCCCTCACTGCTTCATCCATACGGTCCTGGTTCCAGCGCATCAGGCCTTCCAGGAGATAGGCCTGGAAATGTGCATCACTGGCACTGGTCCCTAGAGGTTAAATAAAGGCAAATATATGTAATCTATGTATTCAGAACGGCAGAACAGGTTATAAAAGTTTTAAGTTTTTAGCAGGTTATAAAAGTTATAACCTACCTGGGATGAAGCGATTTAAATGGAGGTGGAAAGACTCCAAGGAGGTGGAGCCACGAGCACAGCGATAGCAGCTGAGCTCCACACCACCCTTCTTCACTGTGCCTGTCTTCTGGTACAGAGGGAAGCCCTCTGGGTCCTGAATACAGGTGATGTGCCTCTGCTGGTCTATCCAGATCTGTTGGATGCGCTCGTGGTCCAGCAGTGGTACACCCAGAGTGTCCCTCCCCTTCTCACTGTCCATCTCTTCAATGAGCGCCTTGATCCTCCTGGTGGTCTCCTCCACTCCTCTGGTCCGCTTGCGACAGTGCAGCGCCAACTCCTTCCTGGTGATCAGCTTATCCAGGGCCTTCTCTGAGACTGGACAAGCTCCTCTGGCCTGTAGCTCCCCCTGTTTGGCCAACCGAAGAGCAGCGACATCATCTGGATCCAGCTCAAAGATGCACCTGGAAAGCCGAGTCATGAAGGTGCCGTAGAGCTGATGAGACTCCGTGATGACACCTGCTGCAAAGCGCCGCATGAAGTGCCAAATGTCTAGGCGCACTTGGAGCTCATCCCACTCTGTGAACATGGCTCTGACCTGCGACTGTCCGTGTGCGTGTGGGCTGCAGCAGTCTCTGTCCACATACATGACGGCGGGCGGTGCCACTCCCGCCTCCCTGTACCTCTTCATGAGACCCGCCGCCATGGGCCACAGTCCATGCCCCTCTGCTGCTGTGAGCACTGACACCAACACCTGGCCGTGCTCATTGCCTACATTAGTGCACCAACCAGCAGTGTTGGCAGCAGCACCGGCCAGTTTTTTGGTGACCTATGTAAAAAAAAAACAGTAGAATAAACAAATGTAAGAAAAATGTAAGATAATAACAATTATTATTATTCAAACTTGACTTTTTATACCTTTTTGGTGGAGTCCATCTTGAGGACAGAGCCAAAGACAGAGGTTATTTTGGCCTTGACCTCAGGTAGCCGCGAGAGGACGTCCCTGGCATACACAGACAGCAGCCACTTGGGTTTGGGGATGGGTGGGAGGGGCGGAGGCGCAGAAAAGACTGGAGGCTCAATGATGGAGGAGTCTGTGAAGGGCTCACAGACAGTGAGGTACTCCAGCGTCCGCTGTGACCACGCTGAGGTGTGCTGCTCCTGAAGCTTTTTGTGAAGCTGCGTGACAGTGTTGCCCCGGGTCCTCTCCCGCATCATTATGACTACACGGTAGTCACACGTGTACCTACAGACAGTCAAATAATTCTGTTCAGTGCCACATCTTGTTATTTCAATGTTAATGTCAGTAAAGCAATGTATTTGATTTTATACAGTACAACAAATTACAGTGCATTGCTCTAAATATGAATGTGTTCTACCTGTATGTCAGAATAGCGGGGAATTTTCTGCGGTGTCCCATGTCGAGCTGTCCCAGGATGTCTTCAGACCAGGCTGGATACTTCTTCTTGCACCCTTTGCACTCCAGATACTCTGTGGCCATGTCATACCACCCGTCTATGTCCAGGACCTTGCGCACAGTGCGATAAAGGCCAGCAGCTGTCAGCTTGTGGTTATTGCAGGCTGGCTTGACACAGACAAGTGGAATGGACCACATCTTCAGTGGCATCCAGAGGAAAAGAGGGCGGCAGAAGAAGATATCAGGAGAAGCAGGGGGCTGGGTGAAGACGGTCGGGGGCTGGGGAGGGTACCACCAGAAGTTGGGATGTGGCGTCAGCTCAGGCTTCCCTGTTTTTGTGTTGGCCCTGAACAGAGTCTTCCCGATCCAGTCCTGCTGGAAAGATGGGAGTTGCTCATTCCAGTGGACAGGAAGCTCTGCAGGCGAATGGGATACCTGGTCAGGGGTCCACAATGCTGGAGGAGCAGGAGCAGGAGCAGGGGCAGGAGCACGAGCCGGGGCAGGAGCACGAGCCGGGGCAGGAGCAGGGCCTCTCGAGGCCGCAGTGGCTGGAGCGTAAAAAGACACAACATAATTATCTTATTGTTTTAGACTTTCACTGCATGACTTTCTCATCTCTGCTGGACAGCTACTGCGGTTACAAGGTTTAGTGCAAAGCATGTATGATTAGTAGACAGGCGACATGATGATGAAACGATGGAAGGAAGCAGTGAAAATCATCCTGTTTTTAACCCAAGCACCATTAGGACAAATACAAGAAGAAAAATGAGATGGGATCAGCCAAGTGTGAAGCAAAGCAGCCCAAACACTGTGAGCGCCTCTAACTACAACAGCCACTTATTCCAAGGGGAGTGGGGGACGTGTGAGATGACAAGAATGAGCTTTAGTAAGTGATTATGATAAAAAATGAAATAAAAACCTTTTACATACACCTTTAAATTCCCTTTTTGCTTTGAAGATGTTCACTCAAAGAGTGAATGTAGATTGACACCTGAGAAGTGCCATTCCTCTGTGTTGTAAAATAAAAGAATATGATGTCATTTAAAAAATACTGTTGTCACAGAATTGTTTGTAAAATATTGTTTAAGATTTACATACCTTGAGGAAGTTGCTCCTCAGCTTGTGAGGCTACAGTTGCCATCTCCTCGTCATCTTCCTCCTCAAAAAAATCCCTAGCAGCAGAGTCTGTAAAATAACATAAAACACTAAGCACATGTCACCAACACACTTGT